>NW_009196059.1:46714-85983 GCF_000690835.1 Fulmarus glacialis | reverse complement strand
TACAAGGACACAGCTGGTAGGGAGATCACTGTGTATAAACTCTTTTTATCTCTTTCCTGGTTTACTTTTTAGTTTTCTGTGCTTAAGAAGTGTAATCATCCTAGTTTGCATTCTAGAAACAAACAGGCTTTGGTTTGCTAACAATAAGGAAAAGATCTAGATGGATCCACGTCAAAGCTCTGGCTGACTCTGGGAAGTAGCAGTGGCAGAATTTCTTCGGGAACTGTAAACAAAGGCTGTGCGATTTGGATAATCAGGAAGAACCATACACAGATTTTTTTTTTTTTTTTTTTATATTTTCTGCTGATATAATTTTCATTCAGAAATGATTATTTTGTTTGGCGTCAAACATTCCATGGCCCACTAACAATTTCTTTTGTGGCACTTGGCAAAGAGTAAAGAATCTAAGTTCATGGAAAGAGTTGGAACAATGAAATACATTTTTAAGTGATTTTATTTCTTACCAAAATAAATTTACCCAGTTGTTCTTGCCACTTACATGGACTTCACTCCCTCACCTTTTCTTTTCACAGAAAGACAGCCTTTATAATAAAACATAGATCAATGCTCTTTTCAGAACAACAGTTAAACTTTTTCAGCTGATGTGTCACTCTCAAAGATGCCATTTCAGATGTGATTAAACAAAGGAGTCAAACATGCTACAGTAGATTAAGCTTGAGCCAGTCTTTGGGGATTTGTTGAGTGATAGTGAAAAAGAATTTAGCAAATCACTTTGGGATTTGGGATGCTAGTGATTCTACATGCTGTTTTGGGCTGTTTTCATTAATTGCTTTGTGCACTTGTGGTCCTTTTTCTTTTTGAAGCTTGTTATATTTATAAAGTAATGTAGCAAACAGGCTGTATTAGTGCCTGATTAGTGGAAATAAATAACCATATGTTTGTGAGCAGTCCTTTGGCTACTTGCCGTGTCCAAATTATTGTGAACAACCAGTGCTTTGCAAGCTACCACGTGGTCCTTGCTCTAAATGCCTCAGATTAATTTGATCACTTAGCGCATGACTTTTGATAAAATAGAGTAATATGGGAATTAAAAAATATAGTAATGGTAAATTTTTCTTGCTTTAATGATTGTCTTCAGATCCCTAAGTATTTATATGGTTTGGGAGAATTCCTGTTTTGACTTTCATTTTAAATTGCTAAACATTTTCTCCATTCTTTTCAAACAGCAAAAATATTGATTATAATATTAGTGGGTAAAGTTAAATGTTAGTAGGAATAGCCGTTAGAAGAGAGAGGCATTGCGGGGTGGGGAGAAATCCATTAATAATTTCCATTTTTTCTCTTAAATTCATCAAAGCTGGGTAAGTGACCATAAAGATAATAGACAATAAAAAGAAGAAAGAGTTGGTCCAGGATAATTCATTATGCTCTAGATTAGCCATGAATGTATCTTCCTAGTTAATCCAAATCTCATAGGAAATAATGTTATCCTTAATTGGAAGCCAAATTGACCCTCAGAGCTTTAATTTTTGCATTAGACTTGGGGACAGGAGTCATCATGCAATAGTCCAACAAGTTCAATAGTTGAAAACAAACAGAGTAAGCTAACTTGTAAACTGTTATATACAATTTTAACTTAGTTTCTGGTGGTAAAATGACCTGAAATCAAATAGATGCATGGTTTATTTCTCTACGGAAAAAAATAGGCCAGACCATGAATGCACACAGAGAAGCACAGATCTGGTTTTTCATAAAGTCCACAGGCACATACAGATGGCTTCATGGACTCAACAACATGATTTTATGGGGATGCTACCTGAATTGTTGATTGTTCACTTTTCTACTTGATTAAGAGAGGCTGGTCTTTATATTTGCATTTAATAAGTCTTTATATATGGCATAACACTTCAACTACAATGGACCCTAAATACAAAAAATGTAGAAAAAAATGTACGTCATCTGCATTTACAATATTTACAAGCATATGTAATCTGTTTCATCCTATCTTCTAACTTCATTAATGCAAAAAGCTTAAAAGAAGCAGTAACAGTAGCAGGTTCTGCTGTATTCACCTTGAACTTTTTTTAGTCTGATTCTCAGCCTGAATCTGCGCTCAGAGCTTCATCCCTAATTTATACATGCAGTGTTCTTAAGGATGTCAACACCTAATTATTTATGCCTGCAAATCCTGAACTTAGGTATGCCTGTGCAGAGTAAATGGTCTTTTGCATTTGCATATAAAGATAATTTCTGTTTTACAAATGGACAAAAAAATGCAACATATTATGTTGCTAAGGCCACATGCTGACAGATGTAGGAACTGAATCCAGATCTCCTGAGTCCTGTTCCTTCACCAAGTGGCCGTCCTTTCTTTTCAATAACTTTCTGCAAATGTGGACTATTTTGAGCGCATGGATCAGGCAGAACTTTACAACTCCGGCATTTTAGATTGCTCTACCCTTGTACCTATCAGCCATGTATTTCGGCTCCCTAAACTGTCATTTCCGAGGGTGTTCTACATGATCTGCCTGAGGCAGTAATTGCACAAGTTGTGATACCATGATAAATCAGGGCAACAGGCAATAGCTGTGATCAGCGTGTAACACGGTACTGATACTTCCTATCTGTTGCGTGAGAATCAGTCTTCAGAATGAATAGGATAGAGTTTTCTGTCTAGATTTAATGGATCCCATTTATCAAATCTCAAGTGAGAGGCAAGAGTTACACCTATGTTTCAGACCCCCATCCTCAGTCCCAATAAATAACTTCGGTGGAAACTCAGCAGTCCAGGTTTTCCTGTTGTTCTTTGAAAATTTTTTTTTGGTGAAGCAGCTTTAATTTTTCAGCTGAATTCCAAGCCATGAATGATGAAATCTACTACAGAAGAGTAGCAGGTTTTTGTGTATTCTTCTCTGATTAATACCCAAGATGCTGTTCTGATAGCAAGTGTTACTCCTTTCTTCCTTCTTTGAAAGGCCTGGAAGAGAGCAACGTGTATCTCTGGTCTCTCTCCACATTGGACTCTATCCTAATTTAAGTCTCTACTGATGCCAGTTCTATGGTGAGCCTCAAGGACGCAGCACATTGAACTAAGCATTTTGTGGTACATGTGCTGTGTACAGTTGTACATGTACAGTGCTATGAGTACGAATGTTTCATTTTCAGTGGAAAATTATTTAAAACAGTTCATGAAAATGCATGGTCATACAAATTCTAATCATTCTGCAAGCCCTATAAATCCAGATGCAGGTCTTTCGCTGCTGGGTGGTTTACTGAGATCCCTAAGATTTCTTATATCCTACAAAACAAATGTGGTTTCTCAACTTGAGCTCACAATTCTCTAGAAGCAGGTCACCAGTTCACCTGTGGTGAAAACCAGTGGGAGATGCCTTCATGCTTTTGGTAACGTTGATGAAGCCTGAGTCAGAAGATTTCTGCCCAGAAAATCTTTGAAAGCTGTCATGATTCGTTTTTAAGTTGTTCTACAAAATGTTTCTTGCGTATGGCTTTTCTCTGCCATTGTGCTTTAAAAATGTCCAGTGCAATATTCTTTATGGATGTATATCTCCCCCTGAAACACTGTGTCTAGAACGTTGGTGGGATTAGACCTCCAGTAATTGCAGATTTCAACATGGCTGTAACTATTTACAGAGCATGGAAAATGATATAAAAATGAGACCTCTAGAATGACGCCTGACTTCATTCCACTGTTATTAAGTGAAGTTTTCATTTTTACAGAATGGTTTGTTCAATTTTACTCCATATTAGAGGAGATCAATGAAATAATATGATATTTGACTAAAAGTAACATCTAGCGTTGTACAGTAAGGTTTGCTTTCCTTAGCAAACTGACTTTTCCAAAAAGACTCTGATCCTTTTTTTGTATCCACAGACTTCGAGGAGTCAGTGCCTCTGAGGTACTTCAAAGTATAACCTGGTGACATTATGGTTTAATAAATATATTCCACTTTCACTGCCACTGACAGAATACGCTTTTCAGATTTCCTTTACCTAACTTTTAGTATGCCTATCAGCACTGAACTGGCCTGTAGCTACTCCCATAACAAGAAAATTTGTTCTCCTAATTCTAGCCACACTGTCTCTCAGGCATCAATTCATCACTTAAATTTGTTGTAAGTGCATTAAATAGAACACTGAAATTGTTCTTGTCAAATAATCTCCAAGAAGTATAGAGTATGACTCTGCTACATCCTTGGATTCTGCTCTGACATTTTACACTGTCAAAATAAAGCAGACATTACCCTCCTCCCCAGTAAAAATTCTTTAAGCCATTAAATTACATTATCATTTATACATATTTTTATCTGCTGTATTTGCATGGCTATAGTTATGGATCTGTCAGTATTTTCACTATAAACCCCTATTTCTAGGGATTTAGACAGTAACTCTGCCTTAATAATTTGCTCCAGGCTAAAGCTTAAAATGCAAAGTCGCAGGCTGAGAATAGTATTTTTTTTCTCCATTTTGAAAAGCAAATCATTTTGCCTGGTCTTAAGTATGGGAACTGCAGTTGTGCCTGCAGGGAAGAGCTCCCTGGAGGGGGCTGGGGATGGGTGTCCTCCCAGGCAGAAGATGAGCCTGCTCAACTGTACCCTAAACAACAGGGTATTAAGTGGTTCAAGCAAGAGAAATCTTTCCTAACCCTCATAAAAAATAAAGGGGTGTCTACGCAATAGTCTAAAGATTGACTGCAGCTTGCAAAGATGTATGCCAAATAGATTTAAATTAGGTAGTTGGATAGTAATAGCAGTAGAGGTCTGGCAATGTGGAACTCAGCACAAGTTTTTGGTCGGGGGTTTTTTTTCCCCAGTGTTCCCAGTGTTGCAGCTTTTGCTGCAACTGCTAAAACTTGGCTGTGCTTTGGTATTTAAGTGGAAGCAAACCCCATCTCTTGCCAGCTGCCATGGTAACAGAGTCTTGTCCTAATATTGGAAAATCAGTATTATTACCCCAAAATTATGAGAGTGGCTTTGAAATTATGAGATCTGGGGTGTCTCTTTAAAGATTTTTGGGGGATGGCTTTACTTGCCTGGAGCTTTTAAGCCTTTCAGTCATTTCAAGCTTATTTTGAAAACATGCTTTCAGTCTTTTTGCTGTGTGAGAAGCTGGTTTTATTTATTGTTATAATTAATAAATAAAGACTGGACTAATGAGATGATTTTAGGAGCTATGATTTTAACAAAAATGTAAAAAAAAATTGCAGGGCTTGAAGTAAAATTATAAGTTGGCTCGGATAATTTAAATGCTTTCTGACACTTTACACATACTTGCTATTTAATTTCTCTCCCTCTCCCTCACCCCATTTTCTCTCTCTCTCTCACGAAGTGCCATAGACACAAGAGCCTAAATTTCAGTCATCACCAAAGAAATCAGATGGAGGGTGAATAAATTGTTCATAAAAAGAAAAAGCAGCCATTATTTGCCTGATAATTTCTGGTAATCAGCAATAATGAGAACAGAAATAGAGAAAGTTCTTGCTAATTACATCATTTTTTTGTGTACAAAATGTTAATGTTTCCATGAGAGGCAGCAACCATTCAGAAGAAGAAAAGGATGCATTTTCTTAGAATATTTGTTGCAGGTGGCTATTGTTTAAAGAGGTTTCTTTCTTTGTATGTCTCATGTTAATTATTTAAAATGAGCTGCTATGATATCTAACTGATGCTGAATTGCAGATATTTCTGGAAAAAATATTTTTGCTGTGAAGTTTAAAAAATGGGAATGAAGGTAATGAAATAACTGTGAGAAATAAGAAAATAAGATTAGAATTGACCTTGCCGCTATGAAGACTCCTCTCAGCTCTTGGGGAGGGGGAGGGGAAAAATCAAAGATGTTAACCTTATTCTCTTTTTTCCCTTGCCTGCAGAAGGCCTCTTGGCACATACATCACATCTAATCTTATTTCTCTTTCTTGTATATATTGCATTAACCTCAGTTTGCATTTGGCTTGTTTTCAGCCTTTAAAAAATGATGTGTGGGGAGCTGTACCTTCCATTTGGCAGTCTCCAGTGATTTGGATCTTAATTTTCACCAACAAATAATTTGGTTGGAGGGCAGGTCAGGTGGCCTCCAGGCTAACTTAAAATTGGTTTTGAAAATACACCATATGCATCTGTTGACAAAAGGGTCTGTCAGTACCCTGGCTAAGCGGCAGGGAAGCCAGGCAGCAGACTTCTCCACGTACCGGGATGGCGCTTGCAGCGCTGGTACAAACTAGCTTCCAGGTTAGCTTGAGCTGTAGCACCATATCCTGTGACTTGTCATGTTTTATGAATCTGTGGAGCACAAAAATGTTGTTTTAGAGAGATATGCTGATTTTAGAACTGCGCCGTGGCTGGCAGAGACGTTGCACTTCACAAGTAGGGGCAATAGCAGTTGCTCGGGAAGTGGCTCATTGTGCAAGCCATTTAGAGACATCGCTGTCCCTTCGTCTTGTCTCTGGAGTCACTGCTGCTGTTGAATAATTTGCTGGTTCTCCAGGCTTTTGTTGTTAATTCTGTCTAAAGATAGAGTCCTATGGAAAAAGTTCTACGATCTGGTGTGTGCTGAATGCCATCTGCCTGCTTGCACAATGACGCAGGCGGAAGGAATAGCGCTTACCTCTGAATGCTAGCACAACACGTACATCTGGGCTTGACCTTGTTGATCAGCCAGGAAGGGTGCAAAGCAGGTACTTTGAACAGTCTTCTTACTATGCAAATGCTTGGAGAAGCTCTGCGATGCCCTTTAACAACAGAATTAAGGGTTGCTACAAGGGGCAGGAAAGATGCTTGCTCAATCCTAATCAAGTAATAACCTGCAGATGTACTACCAGAATAGCAGAAGAACCAAGAGTTTAGTCCTATCTCAGAGAGAGCTATCCAAGGAAAAGACTGTTGTGAACTCTCTGAATTTTATTGGAAATCTCATGACAGTTGGGAATGTTGTTCCTTAGAATTCCTGTGCTCAAGTGAATACACCTCTCTGATAACTGGGAAGACATGAATGATCTGTCTTCTCTGTACCTCCCTTATCTACTCTGTGTGTCCTGAAATTGTGAGTTTTGACAGTAGGAAGAGATTTTGTCTTACTATTTGCAGGATTGCTGCTCCTTGGCAAGGGCTCAGTTACTGAGAAAAAGATCCTTGATCTAGAAAAAGTGTGTGTGTATATATATACACACATTCAAGATAAAAACATTCTAAAAGCAGAATTGAAAAGAAGAGTCAACAAAGTACCTGTCATGGAAATACTTGTGGTTTTGTCTAAGACATGGGAATATACTGCATTTGTGGTGGAGAAACCAGAGAAAACATGATGTTTATATTATTCTATGTGTATTTAAGAATAGAAAACCACAAAAACTGACATCTCTCTTTCCTTCTGCATTGTTTAAATGACATTAAATGCAAATTTCAAGCTAGCAAAGTATCATAAACAAATAAACATTTTTTTCTCAGTATTTGAAGCATATTTACAGTTTCTAAACATTCCTAAACCATGAAAATACTGAGGCATATTCTTTTCTATATAGGAATACAGGGCTGTTTATTCTTTAAGCTAGGAAAGGGAAGACTTTCCAAGTCAGATTTTAGATATTTAAGTAAGTATTTGACACCATTTCCTCATTGTTATGTACATAAGGGCTTCTGCTGAGGCCAGTTATTATTGTGATAGTCTTTTTCATGAAAAGAAAAAACAAACCTGCCGCACCACCCCCACTGCAAAAACTGTAAGGTTGAACTCTTGCTTTTCATACCTGCTGAGGTAATGGTACTTTAGAGTGCTTCTACTTTCTTTAGTGTTGCATATTGATTAAGTCACTCGATATTTGACAACACAAAGCTTCTTTTCCCAAGATATTTGTTAAAGAAAATCTATGCTTTTCCATTGACAATGAAAAGCATTAAACACACACCTCACTGTTTATGTGTCTTCCTAATGATAAGATGTGCAACCAGCACTGGGTGACTGAGCAGTATGGTATATGGTTTCTTGACACTCAACAATTGCTGTCAACTGAAGAATCCAGCATTTTGAATAACCAATCATTTAATTCATGTTTCCCCTAAAATGATATGCAGAATTCTTTTTAAAAAGCAATTTCAACTTAGATAAAATGGTGATTTAATGCATTTATATTAGATTTGTGTATAGAAAAACATCTGCTTTTATTTCTTGCTTCGTCATTTCTCCCCTTTTCAATCTGAACAGGTTCTTTGCTTTTCCCCCCACCACCACATACAATTGTACAAGAATTCAGTGGTCTTGAAGTAATTCTGTCAGTCAATGCTGCTTACAAAAATCTGTAGGGTTGCATATTTCTATATTTCTGTATTTCCTTTAAAAATTTCCAGAAATACAACTAATGATCATCATAATTTTGTGAAGGATAGAAAGCCTTCTGTCAGTTAGTCTGGCTACTGGGGTGAAAACTGTATGATCTAACCATATATGAACAGTTGCAGTAACTTGTAAATTATAGATGAATGCTGTGATTCCACATTCTGTAGCAGTCAGGTGCTGCATATGATCCTTTCTTCCACCCTTGCCTATTCTCTGACAAAATGCAAGATTGAGTTTCAGTATAACCACTCTCTTTTAGCTTTATTTTATAAATATGTCTAGTAGATATTAACGATTTTCAACGCCGTTACATATGATCAGCTCTTCAAGGAAGAGCAGATTTCTCTTTTTTTTTCTTTCTCGAATATTCTTCTGGGAGACATCAAAACTGCCTCTAGTTAAAGGTGGCAGTGTACATATCTGCTATATCTTTTTGGGTTTTAGCCAGTCCTTTTCTTTCGAAGTTGTGTGAGAAACCACGTGGCCTTCTCCTGCAAAGCCTTCACCCAGAGACGTAACACTTCTTATGTATTGGAGATACAGTAATGTCTGCAGATGTCTTAAAGGGCAGGATAGGAAGTTTATCTGCAATTTCTCAGGAAGGAAAAAATGCACTATGAATTAAATTCAGTAGCTGTAAATTTTTGCATGCGTGTGCATGCATGCTTACATAGTGGTGACTTCATTAGCCAGTCATCAGAGGGAGCTGTGACTCATGTTCTGGTAGTATTTAGCTGCACTGTAGATATACACATTAAGTAAGACTTAATTCATATTTAATTGGCAATTAGGAAGGAAAGTTTTGAAGAAAATTATTTCCACTTTTTTTTACCTTCTGGGCAATAGTAGACAGTTAACCTCTAGTGACGGTTATTGTAAAGTAGGTTGAAGTAGCAGAACAGGAAATATATAGAGATTGAACTTTGAATTATTTGAAACAACCCATTTCTTCTACCTCCCCCATCAAATGTGCACATACTCTTCTTTAAAAAAAAAAAATACACCATATATTGTTTACCACCATAAAAGTAAAGACTGAAGTTTGATCATAAAATGTACTTCTGCATCAAAAAACCTGGCAGAAGAAATCAATAAAAAAGAATTGCTTGTCTTGTTTTTTCCAAAATAATACTCAGAGAAAATATGATAACACATCTTGAAGGCAGGTCAGGAAGGGCAAGTTTAACTGAACAGAGGCATCGCATGAACAAAGTGTGCGACTAATCCATATATTCCTTTATAGTCTGGGCACTCTCTTCCCTTCTCTGCTGGACCCAATTCAAGCAAAACATCTTTTAACATTTTGTTTACCCAGCCTTTTCTACAGCCAGTGTTCACCATTGCATTTGCAAGGTTTCAGTGGCATGCAGAAATATGGCAAGTTTAAGAATGTTTATTTCTACTGTCACATGCTTGTACTCCCATCTATGTGCTATGTACTCTAATCTGCAGAGCCTCATTCGTTAATTATGATCACATTTGGCATGCTGTTCCAACGGTACTGGCTGTGGATGCTCAAGGAGAGGAGAGGTTGCTGGTTTTCAGTGATTCTTGTTATCCCTTTTCATAGGATATGGGTGGTTGGGTGCTGTTGTCTCTTATAGCCATATTACATCACTGCTTTACCAACCAACTTGTGCATCATCAGTTCTACACTGTATCATCTGGGTTCTCACCTTCAGTGCTGTCAGTGATCCTGCTTCTGAGCTTGGTAATGTCAGTCTGCAGACAGTCGTCATACGTGAGTCCAAAATGGCTATCTGAACGACCTTTGCAGGCAATTAGAGGCAATGTATGCTGTTAATGAGCGTCCTCTATTGGCACATGGTAGTTTCTGATAACATTGGATACTATCAGTGAAGCAGCTATAGCTTGGTTTTCATAGAACACGTAGTTTTGACTCTGTGGTGGAAATGACTGCAAGTGACAAAGGCAGGTTTGCATTAAGTTTTGTTCATCACTTGATTTGGGTTTTGCTAAGACCTACTGTACGTGTGAGAAGCAAGGGATTTTTTTTTTCTTTTGTTGTAGTTGTAGATTTTTGGCAACGTATGTAGATTATGAACATTTCATATGACACAAGAATGCAAAGCAGAATACAGCATGCAAAAATGGCTGAGTTCCGCTTTGGCCGTCCTCGCCAAATTCATCACCACTCTCTTTCTGTAGGTTTCACAATCATTTCTTGAGAAACAATTGCTTCTTCCTGTGGAAACAGGTATATTAGTGGAAGCTGCAGGCTCTATGCAGCATACAATGTTGGAAGTTTAATTTAGACTTGGAGAAATGAAAAACTGTGAAAGAAAATTTGTGGGTTTTTTCATATATTGCAAGACACTAAACTATATTAACTTTATGCAATGACTTTTGCTCAGCCTACAGATTCATTTTGTGGAATTGACAACACCAAAACTATAGAAAGCTATAGAAAGACATAAAAGATGCTTTATAATAAATGCAGTAACCTTATCACATCCAATTTCCCAGGATAATGATTAACTATTTGTATTCTTTGCCATTTCTTTATTTCGACAGACTAGAACTCAGTTCCTCAAGGTGCTAATTTCTCTTAGTAAATATGTAGCTATTTTTAGATATACCATAAATATATTAAAGCCATGGTGTTGGTTTTTTTCTTTTCAAGAGGGTACAGGCCTTTTGGCATTCTGTAACTCCTATGCCTTAGCAATATATTGTTGTTCTCATTTTGACAACTAGGAAGTGGGATACACAGAGGAAAGGTCAACCACAATGTCTGTGGCCACCTCTTGAAGCCAGAGCATAATCTCCTGGGGTAGCACTCGGACTACAAGACCATCTTCCCCTGTTGTGTAGCAGTATGCAGATTTCTAATGACTTCTGGGCATAGGGTCAAGAATACAAAGCTAATGAAGACTTTCTGTAATGGTGGTAAACAGATTCTTTTTTTACTTCTAAATTCCAGTGAGGATTAAGCTCTGTACAGAGCCATGGAAGCCTGCAGAGCTTTAATTACTCAGCACTGGAAAAGATTAATTTTGCTGAATAGAGTCTTTCATGATCTAGTACGTTTCTGATATGCCCTTGAAACATTACTCGTAGAAAACAAATAGACAAAAATAAAATCGCTAAGTTTTAATGCACCTGCAGTGAGTTTTAATGAAGTTCCATAAAAGCATTGTGAACATGTCCTAAAATTACCTAAATATTCTGTATGTGATCCTGATATTTTAATTAAAACACTAGTGAAAGGAGTCAGTTAGTTTGGGATTTTATGGAACTACTGAAAAGTAACTGCAGACACAAATTCCTAGAGGAATGAAAAAAATTGAGAGAGTTGCTTGCTATTATTTTAGCAAAAATGTGTGATTGTAACACATTCCTGTAGTCTGTATTAGCTATTTTGAATGAGGCAGATCCAGTTCTGCATTGCATCTGTGACTGTTTTTCCAAGTATTATTCAGTCTGTTGTACCACTTCACAGAACAGCCCATAGGGGTTGGTCATTAGCTCCTTTAAGATTAATCTCCCGTCTGTTGGCAAAGAGAACAGAAATACAGAAATATTATAAAAGCACAACATACTGCTTTCTTTTGAACTAAAAAGTAGGTTTAAGATTTATTTGGCTCTTGATTGTCATTTTCATATTTTTTATAGGTTGATATCATTTCTTCCTTGGAATTTGAGTTTCATCACATATCATTGTATGATGAGTTGATGAAATAATTGAGGAAAAAAAATTAATGAACCAGCCTTTCAAAATTGTACGTCTGCAAATCTGAAAAGCTTAAAGTGCAGTTCTAAGAAGCTAAACAAAAGCTAGACTGAAGGGGAGGACCCTTCTTGAAAGAAAATTAAATGACATTATAGATACTATTATTTTCTAAGAAATAATCTTTTATACTGAAAAGAAAATCTTTTCAGAGGTATAAGTATTTTTTCATACTACTTACGACAAAAGATTGGAAGGCAATTTAAAATTTCCCGAAAGGGCATGTGCCAGTGTATTCCAGACCTCTGAAAACTGGGATGACGCTCTGGGGCACTTAATTATAGACCAAAGTTTTATCAAACTAAGAGAAATAGAAAGTACTAGACTAAGTATAAAGCTGCAAAGAATGTTCAGTGGTTTAATACTTGAAGCCAAGTAAATTTTTTTATTTCTTTTTTTTTCTCAAGACCAGCTGCAGGACCACTGATAAGAACTGCAGGGGAAAGACAGCCTTTGGGCTACTTGTTCCATTATCTCTGGATGAAGATGCCCTCAATTGTGGATGGATGTTATATCCACCTCTATGTGAACATAGGGAAAATACTTTTCAGAAATATTTTAGACTGAATAATAAGTGAACATGCATTTTCAAAGGACTTTTTTTTTTCTTCTAGCAAAGAAGTAATGTCTTTGAGGGAGGACTGATGTTTACCCCCATAACAAAGTGTAGGAACACCCATTTCAAAAACCTCTTCCAGCTTCCCCAACCATAGACACTCATCTACAGCGTATGAAAATGCTGCAAGTCGTTGTCCACAGACTGGAAACGGATATTGTCTTATCTCTGCTATTCACCATGGCTACGCTACCAGAAAGCGTGCCAGCCTTCCTTGCCGAGGTGAGCAAGGCGATCCGCTCAGACGAGCGCTGCGGCCCAGTGCTTTCCGGTGTCAGACACCTTGCCGTTAGGTAGTGCTGTCTTCTACATGCTAGCCCTTGCCACGTTCAATGCATTATATGTTTCAACGTCAATTACTTGTTCTTCATTCCCTTCCAGTGGTCATTGCATGCAAGCAAGAACAAGGTCATGATAAAGTAGTACAGTGGATTTGTTATTTAACTGCACTTTCATCTCTGTGCTCAGAGCATTTTCTTTCCGGTCAGCAATTCGTGGTTGTTATATCCAACTGGAGAAACATCCAGAAACCAGATTTTTCATAAACTTGGTACCGAAGCTCTAAAAGTGAACCTGAACCTAAAATTCCAGTTTGTTAGTGTTATTCTGTATGTTAATGAACCCAGAACACCTGTGTGTGTTGATTTTTAAGGTTTTATTCACCTTGAGATGTGTGTACTTAGGGGTCAAAGGAGATAATGTCTCTCATTCAAAAGGTGAATGTCTCTTGCTGAAACTCTCTCTGCTATTCTCTCTGAATAGCCTTCCACAGATTTTAGCTTTGCTCTTCTTGACAGCCACATGGCTGAAAGCCACAGACGATGACATCAGGTGGAGTCCATCATGCATGCCCTGATGTCATTACTCTGGGGAGGGAATCTTTTCAGAGTGACATGGCAGCCCGCCGAGAGCCATCTAGATTTACCTTAAAAGAACCTGCGCACTGAGAACTTTTAAAAATAAATGTGTATCAACAACTTCTTCTCTCCAAAAAGCAAATATCCCTAAGGGACATCTAGTGGCTTTTTAGTTCTTTATCTTCTTCTTCCCTTTCCATTCCCTGTCCCAGCTTTTATTTTCTGCCCATCCTACCCTCTCTTAACACTCTTCTGATTTCTAATTTGCTTGTCCCCTTCTCCCCATTCCCTCCTTCCTACTCAGCTAACTCCTGTCCTCCTCCTCTCCCTCGGGTCCCCGCTGCCGAGTCCTCGCTAACACGCTCACAGACCCTCCATCGCTCTGCTACAAACTTGAAGATGAAGGAAGTGACAGGCGGAGTGGACAGCTGGAGATTGTCTGACATGACAGTTTTCCCCTGTGCCAAAGATTGGTATTGCTGCCGTGGTAGCGCAGCCAAATATAAAATACAACCATAGTCTCTTCCTGAAAAATGCCCTATATAAACTCCAGTCCTTGGGTGAGAGAAAAGTTGACCGTATTTGATATAATCTTTTTTTCATGAACATACACAATCTAGATATGCTTTTTATATCTAAGCTTCCTTCTAGCCTTCACAGTGTAAGCAGCAGTTCATAGGCTCAAAGTGAATTACACACGTTTAGTTTTTAAAACCTGGTTGATATTCTTTGTTAATTGACCAATAATGAAGGAATGACTGTATCACTATTTAGCACAACCAGACAGGAACTATCAGGAAAATGAGCTAAATTTATCTTTACAGGAAAAATGTTTCATTTATTGCTTTATAAAAATGCTGAATGAGCTAGAATATTAAAAGTCAAGATGACCTGGATTTTCTATGTCACCGACTTATTTTGGGAATCTTGTTTAACCCTTATGTTTCTTAGTTTGCACATATGCCAAAAGGGTTTAATGACTTATTTCTCACTCAAGTTGTAAAAATTAATAATTGGTAACTTCTTGGAGACTTCCAAGTAAAAAGTACCACGTATAGTCATAATTGCAGCTGACAGCTTTCAAAAAAAAAGGTAGCTATAGGCATAATAATAATATCCAGTTCCACTAGATCAATTTAAAACTACAAGGAGTATCAACCCTCCCACTTAAAGCAACTAGTTTTCTTTGCCTTTAAAAAAAGGAGAATTTGGGATTCCCAAATATGGAAAAACCTACAAAAACTTCAACACCTTCTGTTGTAGCACCTACTATTGTCCACAGCAAAAATATTCTTGCTTACAGCAACTATATTCTAGCCTATATTTGGTAGTATTATATTATTTGGTACGACAATTCTCACAATCCAATTCCAGAAAGCAGGATTTGGTTATTCTCTCAATGACAGTAATATAAAGCAGCACATTAGTGGCTTTATTTTACAGAATTCCATTATACAGTAAAATTGGAATCTGCCTTCTTAAACAGGGGGTTGAAAATCTGGACATAAATCTCAAACCCACGTAACAGGTGGGAGTTTTCACTTGAGATCACAAATGTTTTTCACAATTGTTTTGGAGGAATTTTGTGTTTTTCCTGTACCAACCTGAAATTTTCTGGGTCTGTCATGACTGATCTAAATTAATAACTAAAATACTAAAGCTTTATTGCCATAAAAGGATTTCTGTTTCCCAAATGATAAGAACGTTATGACATGTATTGATCTACTGAGGTGGTAGTAGTCACTGAAAGATGGATCTCCCCATTTATTTTTTGTCCTTTTGGTATTATTATATTTATTGAGAATATGTCAGAACAATTGGCACAAAACCTTGAGATGTTGATAAACTGATAAGCTGTGCATATATTTGAAGCAGTAGTTGATCAATGTATATTAACTAAGGTTATTTGGACAGGGAAATGTAATACTTTCCACATCTCCTCTTGGAAATAAATCTAATAGTCTATCTCACCTCCCATGTGTTTCCCAGTAATCGCCTTCAGTTATTTTTTTTCCAATTAATTACAGCCATTTAGATGATGAACAGAGTCTCTCTCATGGGGACATGTAGTCAGAGTACTGCTTGGAAAAATTCTTCTTTGAACAATGCAGCCTTACATGCAGATTATTTCTAAGCAGATTTTTTCCCTATGTCATACTCATTTTGATGTGTATTTGGAGAATCCAGAATGTATTCCAAGCTAGTTTACAACTAAATTAAAGGAGAGGAAGGAAGCACCAGGAGGAAGATTTCATCCAGCTTGTCAGTGTAAGATCCTAGCTATGCAGGATTATTCCCTTGGTTTTGTGGGGGTTTTATGATCTTTATTGTGATTTAAGGAGGAAAGTGCATAGGATTTCTTCTGTGTTATTTTCTTTTCTCTGTGTGTGCGTGTGCTTCCTTCCCCATTGTTCATTGACAATGCTTGTTTAGTGAACACACAACAGTGGCAACGTTTAGTGGCAGCAAAAGATTTTAACTGTAGTCATCCAAGACAATGATGAACATAAACCATTCTATGTGAATTATGTTACAGCAGAGAATATAACTGAAGAATAATGAGGAAGCAAACAGAAAATATTTGCTGGAGGGCAAAATTGGAGACAGGCAGGATTGCAGATTTCTATAGTACTTTTTCCTTAAGCCGTATACCAACCATGGTACAAATATAGCCAAGAGCAGGAATTAACTGCTTAAGAAAGTCGTGCTAATGGGGATAATTTTAAAACATCAGAAGTTATGCTCTTTGTGTTTCCACACCAGTAAAAAAGGTATCATTTGCAGGGATACTGTAGTATATCCACTAAAGTAAATCTTCATGCAGACATCTCCTGACGGGCATGAATATGTGGTGTGCATAAATAAATAAATACTGTGTAACAGTATTCTTATGGAAATTACCATATTGCGGAGAATATCTTTTTAAAAAATGTTTAAGATATCAAAAGCACATCACCCACTGTGCTGCTTAGTTTCTTCTTGGTTATTAGATTACACTTAAGATCTTGATATTTCTAATGCTATCAGTAGGCCAGACTCCTGGTATCTAAGTGACTGAGTCCATCTATCAGCTTTTGACCATCATGGGTAATTTTTCACTTTAATATCAAGTTACAGGCCTGAATTTAATTTAGACTTCTTGTGTGATCAAGTTTATTCAGTGTGGCCTTCAGTTAATAGATGGTCCAGGATTATGGAATTGATTTGCATAGAAATTAGAATTGATCAAAAGTAAATTATTGACTAATTCAAGTTGAAAAACACTCTCTTCAACCTTGCATTCTCACAGAGCAGCTCCTAACTGATTAGCTTTTATTGTTATATAAATGATAACATGGTAAATGTATGTAGGTAGGGTGGAATCTGGTGATCTTTTCGAACATTGTAGAAAGGATAACGAGTTTGAATCAGAACAACTCTCCTTTAAATGCTATAAAGACCTTATGATACATTCCAATATCACTTTCAAGTTTATTTTGGAATGAATAATGTTTGATTTTCTGCTTCATATTAAAAATGTAATCTGCTTTTCCATTTAAATACAGAATTAAAAATATTCCTCCCTCTTAGTTTTTTTGTGGTCAGATTAATTTATTTATTAAAAGTCCTTTATAGTATTTTCCTATGTGAAATTGCATTGAGTTTTGTTCCTGCTAACACTTTCAATTCTTTATCTCTAATGGTAAAATACTCCTCTTCCCTTGCCTCCTCTTTTTCCCTGTTAAATGCTATTTATTAAAGAACTCACGAACAATGGCATTTATTTGAGACCTATGAGAACAAAGTTTAATTCTCGGCTTTACTATGTGATCCCTTTATGACACTGAACACGTTAGTCAGGCTCTCTGTATACTGTTCCCTACCTATAAAAGGCAGATAATAGCACTTTCTTAACTGGCAAATCTTAACAATGAAGGTATTAAAGGTTATGTGTACTTGTGCTGAGGTATAGCCAGAACTTATAAATAGATACAATTTTTGAGGTAGGTTGAGAGCCATTTCCTTCCTTTTATTTTATCGCTAACCTCTGAAAAAGTTTTCTTCTTGTTCCCTCAAAAATGTGTGTGTTTTCAGAATTTGCTGCAAGTGTCATAGCTGATCACAGGTATTGGAGATCCAATTATGAAATTGTCTGATTTTAGAAACAGAAGTAGAATTCCAGAGTCACTTTTTAGCTATTTAGTCTTCTTCTGAGGAGGTCTGTACAGATGGAGATCTTGTTCAATAACCTGAATGTTACTTTGATTTTCTTTTGGTAACTGAAGATAGTAGGGAGAAGGTGATAAGTTCATCAGTATTTATTTTCCTAAACCTCTCTTACAATGACTTTCCTTTGGTTATTAAGGTAGATGATTTCTTTTTTTTTTTGCCTTTTGAGCTACATTCAGGTCATCTAGCTTGCCAGTAATTTGAATATCAACAAACTGGGTCTTTCTGACAGCCTGAGCTTGACAGGCTGCTCTAAGTCCCTCCACTGAATCGTTGGTCTGTCATGTTATTTCTCCTAGTAATGGTATAAGAGCTGATAGCAACCTGAATACCTAAAAATAGATGGAGAGAATAGCCCTTAGAATTTGTAGCTGGTATTTTATCATCTTGGCTCCCTCTGCCATTGCATGGTGGAATGTGATAGCTTAAAATAACTAGTGCCATTTTTGTGCCAAAAATATAAAATGTCTTTCACTATTACAGTATCCATGTCAGCTGTGGACCCTCCTAATACTTCCTACAGCAGCTTTCCTCGGACAGCTAATTCCAAAGACTGTCAGAAATAAAACTCTTGCAGGTGATCAAATTTATCTAATTGGGAGAGACAAATTTATTAAATGGGGAGAGACATTGTACTCCATCTGCATCCACATGTTCAATTCTTCTAGACTATACACATGGCATATGATCTTGTATGGTCCTTACAACAGCTGGCTTTGTCTTTCCACCACAAGTCAGGTAGTGAGTAAAAGTATAAAATCTGCCTTGCCATCTTATATTTTCTGCATAGCCAAGGGCTAATTTTTGTTGTTACGAGGAGTATTCATGCATATAATGAATATACAGTAGATTTGATGAGCTGGAGCCTTCTGTTTGAGATGGTGTTTCAGCAAGTTGTTTCGTTGCTGTAATGCAAGCAAAATGTTTCCTTGTTTTGTCAGAATGTGCATCGCTACCATAGATTTAACATGCCTCTCCTGAAAAATATATCATGTGGTGGAATTACTTCACAGAAAGCCAAGCGGCAATTTTTAACAAGCTAAAAGATATGGAACGGTGTCGTCATTCATTTACCAGTTTGCCTGAGTTACACTGCTGCTAATCTCTGTGTAAAACCCAGATGAGTGCTTCTCATCAGCTTTATCATTCTGATAATGATCAGATAGGGGAACTGGAGGTGTAAAACCAAACAGCAGTATTACAAGCCTCATTTTAAATCAGATAGAGGGACTATTTTAGCTGTTAAAATAGCTCACCCACATCCTGATTCCTTATTCTTCCCGTAATTTCCACGAGAGCCTTTCGGGCTGCTCAGGTCTCTGCCGTTGCTCTGGTCAGAGGGGAAGCACACTTGCTAATGTCTCAGATGCAGCCTCTGCAGCGGAGGCTGTAGCTAGTGACATGGAAAGGAAGAGCTAAATTTTTGCTGCTACGGTGGGATAGGTTTTTTGAACACTTTTATACAGTTCTCTGGCATTTGAGAGGCTTGGCTGAGCTCTTGATAGGTTGAGTTTATAGGCAGTTACTAGTTGCAAAGGCATTGTAGTTTGTCTAAACTTTTCTTTTTCCTCTTGGGAATGCATTGATATCTCTTGTAACTGTCAAACATTTTAGTTTTACTGTAGGAAGGAGGGGAAGGGGTAGTAAGAACTGTATAGTGTGTATTTTATCATGAGAAATAATTAGTGGGTAAAAGAGTTGGGCTGTCATAAATTTTTATGCCTGTGTTAAAGCAAAATGAATTGCTAGACAATGAGGAAAAATAACATTTAGAGGGCCCTGTGGTTTGTGTATTTTTGATACCTTTGCCTCAGATAGTTTCACTAGGCCCAAGTGCCTCGCTTCATCATTCCTCTTCTCATTTCAATTGTTTTGGAAGTGCCAAGAGCATCTTGTTTGATTTAATAAATGTTTTGTCAGTCATAGGCAGATTGTTTGCAGAGCTGCAGTTCTCTTAGGTATGTGTTTATGAAGTATATAAGCCTGTTAGTGATGATTTTTCTTCATATTCTCTTGTATTTTGTATTTTTGTAGAGCAGAACAGAAATATTGTATTGTGATAAAGTTGGGATGGTGGCTGACTCACTTCCCTTTTCATCCTCCCGAGCTGCAATTTTCTGTTGTTTTCATTTTTTGTTCGAGTTTGGCAAAGATAGTGCGATTATGTACTTCACACTTTGTACTCCTGAGGTAATGTTATGGATCTTGATTCTGCCATGAATTTGGATTCAGCGCTACCCTGGGCTGAATATTTGGGTTGTCAGAAGTGTTTGAAGGGTGGCAGGATGGTCGTTTCATCTCATAAAAGTGTATGTAAAAACCAATGAAATAAAACACAGGACAGAGGCAAGAAGTGATTCATTAAGGGTGGACAAATTGGCTTTCAAAAGACAAACTAACTGCTCTCCAGAGGGATAATACAGCAAGTTGCTGAGCAGTCTGGCTAGAATCCAGAAAAGCATTTAATTGTGTGCTTAATTTAAAATATTCAAGTATGCTTTAGCTTTACAGGGAAAATCTATGTGTGTAAAGTAAAACAGAATAGAGTCTTCACACAATTAAGCTTTAAATCTTGCTCCGTTTCCCTGAATTTTGCTCCATGGCTTCCAACTCACGATTCCACCTTGGAGTGATCTTGTATTTCATAGCACACATCTTCTCAACTGTGCATAACCCTCGATTTCAGATGGCTCCTATCTAGGAGGTTTCAGGACATTTACATGCAGCATCCTCCGAATTAAGTTTACGAACACTAAAATAGCAATAGAATACTGTTTGTTTGACAACAAATCAGTTGTCTGTCCTTCTCAGTGCAACAGGTTTCAACTTTTCATTGCAGGAAAAGAGGGCAGTAGGAGACGGCTGCTTACTTAGGAGAAAGCTTCTGTTGATAAGTGAATATTTACATTAGCAATTAGCTGCTATATGACGGCTAGGAAAATGCACAGAAAAGTTTTGGATAATAAGATGAGTTCAGGAAAATGTTTCTAAAAGACCTTAAGGCCAGATTCTAATTAGCGAGTGACAAAATTGTTCAGAAAATAAGACTAGTACTGTAAGAATCTTGCCATAGTCAAAGTCTACCATCAGCAAAGATGCTTAATTACCCACTGCATATAATAACTCCCTTGTGGAGTTATATGATAAGTATAAAGGGCATTGAAGTCAGAATTACCCTGAAAGTCTTTGGCCTGAAAAGCGGGAGCAGTGAAAGACAATATAACAATGAAAACCGTTTGCAACAAGTTGCGTCTTTTCAGTAACTTCTTCTTTGTAGGCACTCTGTAAATAAGAAAGCAGAAAAACAATGAAAAATTGTGTGGGCTGAAGTTTCTTCTCTTTTACACAAGCTTAATTGTGTTTCACTGTTCTATTCCTGATTTTCGTTAATACTAGCAAGAATGAAGTCAAGGCTTCTTAAGCTGCTCAGTACAGATCCATGCAATTCTTTGAGAACAGGAGCAAAGCAATCTTTGGGCAACATAATACAACCCCTGAACTTTGATCTCAATCAAGGCAATCTAGAAAGAAGCAATAATGTCATAACTCTCTTAAAGCTTGCAACACTGAAAAATAAAACTGCTATCAGAAACATACTCACAGAATGCTGAGAAATAATACTCCTGACCTACAGTACTGCTCCATATGTTGTATATACTAAAGAGAAAAACTGTTTTTATTTGTACCTACAGCTCCCACCAATTATAGCTAGAGTTGTTGGCTCCCTGTGCGCTGTGCTTGGCCTGTAACGCTACCAACTCACAGCCAGCGGAGCGGGAGTTGTTAAGTGTCGATATTCGCGTTCAGGGGACGCGCTGGTTGAGGCGGCGGTGGCAGACGCTCCCCACCAGTGGGGCATCGCTGTGCCCGTTGTATCGGCAGCAATGGCAGCAGGCTCCAGCTGGGAAGTCCTCACGTCAATCATGGGCGAACGCTCAGGACCAGGGACCGGCTGTTGCTTGGTTACAGTTTCTCCCAGCTGCATTGGAAAGCGCTCCGAAAGGAGGATGGCTTCAACCTGACAGCAATTACAGGAGAGGCAGACCCCAGCTTTCGATTTAGAAACCAAATATACAAATGGTCCCTCCTTTGCAGTCAGCATTTCATTATGGTTTGAATGGGCTTCCCGCGGTACAAGAGCTGAGCTGTAAGGTAACAGAACTGAGATGCTGGGGTTTTGTGTCAACAGCGATCCCCTTCACCTCCAAACTGTGAGCTAGCTTTAAATATGAAAAATGCCTGTATTTTTATTCTGGAAGCAGCTGAGGAATAGGTTTGGATTTGAGTTGACCAGTGGCTCTTCTAAGAGCAGGTTTCAGTCAGTCCAGCTTCTGTCACGTGTCTCTAGAAGTTTTGTGAATGAGAACCTCGTGTCCTGGATCTTTCTCGCCCCTTTGTTTCTGGTAGGGTTTCACATGGTAATTACCTTAAGCGAAAAGCTCAGGAAAGCAAAACAGGACTCACATCAGTAACTGTATGTGCAGTGCCAAAACATCACATTTCCCAATAGACAAACCTACAATAATAACCGATTTTAAAATTACAAGAATGATCGCTATGTATCAGCAACCACGGGAGATTTTTCTAATTTTACAACCAGCTTTAAGGTTTTTGTTATTTTCGGTCTCTCTTAGATTTTCTATTCACCACAACTGAAAACTGGTGTTTAATGGCCTTTTTGAATCTTGCTAATGAAGTCTTTGAACTATGTAATAGCCACCCTAAATAGAAGTGAAATTATTACTTTACATTTCCAAACACAATGATCCTGATAGGTATGAAGACAGGTAATGTTACATGCACGTGATGCAAATCTCTGTAGCTGAGAAAAGTTGTACCTTTGAATCACAGGATGTGGGAGATGACGAGTGTAATGCTATGAGAAGCAATTTTCCAAAGCATATGCTTTCAGTTTAAAAACATTGTATTAAGTGGTATCTAGAGAAAATGTCAGGAGAGCATAAAAGAATGAGTGCGGACAAAACACTTATGAAAATTAGGTAAAACTGCGATAACTTTGAGCAATTACTTCACACTGAAGTCCTGAAATTTCTGTTCCATACAAATCTACAGATCAGTCCACAAATCTAGAGAGGAGACACAGAAACTGCAGATGTGATATAAAATAAGAAGTGACAATCAGAGAAACTGTGCTTTGGGGGAGGGCTCAGATGACACCCAGTATCTTTTGCCATGTTTGAAGAGATAAAGTGAGTACTATTGTAATATTAATCATAAAATTTATAGCTAAGATATGTAAAGTTATTGGCTCATAAACAAACCAGAAATTATATGCCGGTGTTTCAATTTAAAAATACATTCTTGGGAGATCAGAGCTAGTTCTTAATGATTTAGAAAACAGGAGTAAACCAACCCTAAATTCATGATGCATGTAATTCACCATGCATAGTTTGACAGGCTCCCGCTAATTGCTACATGTTCTCTGCAGAATAAATAGCAGCTTTGATGGCACTGAAGTTGTAGTATTACTTCTGTTTGTAAGGGGCTTTCTAGGTGTCATTATGAAATTGCCGCTCAGCTGCTGGGAACTGGCTCGGGGTGATACTGCTGGGTTCTCTTTGCTTCCATGAGCTTCAGCTGGCTTAGAGGTGATCCAGACTGCGCCAGATCAGGCTTTTTTTTCTGTGGCACAGGAGGGCTGCATCTCATGGAGTGTCCAACAGTATTTCTCCAGGCAAATGTTCTGTCCGTGGAGGAAAACTTCATTTCTTATGCATATTTACACATACTTGCTGATGTTTATCTGAAACTACAAACCCGAGGTAATCTCTATGATGGGACACACCTACATTTTTTTATTTCTTTCTTTATACTGCATTAGGCAAAACAGAAAAGTGAGTGCTTCCCACGAGACTTTTTTAACATAATTGAGGACACTGGGATCTTTATAAAATCAGCTTAGACATTCTGCCGATTCCTCTGTCCTCTATGTAGTTTTGAGTGATTATAACACATCCATGCTATTGACAGCTGTCTCATTATCTTTAAATGACAGTCCCTGGACTTATTTACTGAAATAGTTAGGTTAAAAACGAATGTTGAGGCTTAGCTATTACTTGGTTGCCATTAATGTTTATCAGTGCTCTTTGCATTTGAAACAACAAAGGGAAGATTGCAAGAGGCAATAACTGTGCTGATCCTGCTCAATGCAACATAATTTTAGGGTCAGACTTAACATGTTTTGTATCACTTTGTTCATAAAGCTGAAAATGCTTTTAGGAGTCCACAGTAGTGCTGCAGTAAGGCAGTTGACCTGCCAACCAGTAGAGATGAAAAGGCCATCCCAGCCCATACACTTCAAGAGCACTTAATGAAAAATCCCTTTTTTGTATGTGCATGAATGTGTGGATATTTTTGTGCACTGGAAAATCAGTTCCCATGAAGAGTTCCAGAAAATACCTTATATAATAAAGTTTCAAGCGTTAAAACATACATATAGACACCAACCCTCCAATGATCTGACTTCTCTGAAGTTCTCTCTTTGATTCTGTCTGCAGACAATGCTATACTGTTATTAAAAAAACAAAGGGGAAAAAAAAAAAGGGAAAAAACACAAGGGCATTTAATGATGAATTCTAAAAACAATTTCTTCCCTGTCCTGTCCTCCCCCCATCAGACAATGAATTGTTTAATGAAAAGATCTGAGGGCAGATGAAACACGTTATCAAGGAAGATGTCTGCTGGGGTCTCCATTACCACAATCTTCATTTTTTTTTAAAGCAAACTGAAACCCAAAATAGCCATATCATTTGATGGAGTTTATAGAAGCAGAAATTTGCAGGGGCAGGAAAAGCAGTCTTTGTAATGAAAGATAAACTAAGCTTCTTTGGAGTTTTTGAACTGCAAGACAAGCGGGAGGTGATAGTACAACATGAGTAAGTGGGCTAGCAAGAATATTCTAAAGGAATCAGCAAATGTAGAGCTTTCTTCCCTCTTCTGTAATATACCCATGCAGAGGTGCATATTTGTGTATGACAGTATATAGATATGCATATATAAATTCATACTGCTTGTGCACATATTCTCATTACTAGTGAGTTTTGCTTTTACAGCACAGTCCGTGTTTCCTATTTGTAGAATTTCTATTTCCCATAACTACATGTTTCAGCAAGAAGAGAGCTGAGCCTCTATTTGGCAATGATGCTGGTTCACCTCTCCTCCGAGAGCCGTGCAACATGTCGCACTTGGGTTTGTTGATGGTAAAGTAAAACCAGACAGGGTTACTGGGTAAAGTTTGTCATGCCAAACTGGTGGTAACAATAATGTATCAAAGGACGAAGGTCCAGTTGCTGTGCCAGAATCTCATTTGGACAATGTCTTTTGTAGGTGAAGACTGCAGACTAGTAGACGTCTTCAATCAGCGGACATGGAGAATGTTCTGTGTTTTGGGCAAGGCTTAAATTGTCACATTTCTGTGGCGGTGCCTGTTATTAAAGGTAAGTTGGAAAGGATGGGATTTGGGCCTCTCTGAATCCTTTCCATTAGAAAAATCAATTCATTGTGGATTATCAGTCACCGCTTATATTGATTATCAATTATTAAGTCAGGTATTGCTTTGGCACAGTCTTTTTTCTTTTTGAAGAATATGCAAAGTCCTTTTTCACACTGAGCTGTCACTCCTTGCTAGTGTCTCTTTGCTTTGTAGCAAAGCAATAACCTCATGTTTTCCTGTGGCTACACAATATTTCGGCTGTGCATCTTTCTATCTAGTATCACTTTCTCTGTTTTAGAGAAATAATTATTTGAGATTGCCAGAAATAACCACAAATCAAACAGCATTTACCCCTTCCATTAGATTGAAAGTGGTTGCAGTCACCTTCTCCTGAATTATTGAGCTAAGAGGTCACAAGTAACAAATGCAATAAAAAGCCATTTGCTTTAGGGCTATTAGCACATTTTGGAGATAATTATATAATTTTTCAAATATTCCTAGGGATTTACTTCAGTAGCGCAATCATGCATTTGAACTTCAGCAATGGAAAATGATAGGTAATTTCTGATTGTTTGGCTTGTTTCTATAGTAATAAGGGTAATTATTAATAAACAGAACACTTTGTCCTGATAAGTCATGTTAGGAGAACCTCTGAAACAAAAAGCAATGCTAAAAGAGTACAGTTGCTCTCCACGTTACCTAGTTAAGTTTCTAAATGGTAACATATGCTCTAGTCTGTTAGCAGACAGTGTTGCACAGCCCTCATCTTCCTTTAGAACCATTGCCATCAGTGGAGCTACACTGGTTTACATCACTTAAAGATATCACTAGCATGTTTTAAGTACATTGGAAGAGAATTTGACCTAGATAATTCTACCTGCTTTTACTGTTTATTGATATTAGAGGTCTATTATTAGAAGTCTAGAGGTATCAGAGCTCTAAGTAGATCCCATTTTGTGGAAATGAGAAAGATGTAAAAATGCACTTGTCTTGTCTTGCTGTCTTTCCTGGAGGACAACTATAAATATTGTGGGACGTCTGGGGGACAGAAATAAATGCTTCTTTAAGTCCAGAGAAATTAGGGGTAAAAACTCAAGAAGTGCAGTTATGCTCTGGAGTCAAGTCCATAACATTAGTGATAAATTTTCTGGTGTAAATTGTAAAGTGTAAATTGCTGCCTGAATTCAGTGTTGTATTTGCATGGTTTACTGTACAAAACAAGGTCCTGAAAACATGGGAGGCAGATTTAGCTGGGGGGGTCTGCTTTGAATCTGGCTCATACATCAGTAATAGAATTGTTAATTGTGTTTTGATTACAGAATCATTTATAGCTGCTTACACAATATCAAGGACACTGATACTAAATTTACAAGTTTGTTTATCAGGCTGGTAAGCAGGAAAACTTTTTCCTTGGAAACTATTGCAGCTTTAAGTGAATTCACTGATATAAAGCTTCTATGCCAAATTCTCAGCTGTAGACTCTAGTTCTGCTGAAAAGAATGAATCTGTGCCAGTTTACGGTGTCTGAGAATTTGGTCCCATGAGTCCATTTTTAGATTCACGTTTTGACTATAATTGTATTTTAAAGTGTAAGACAGAATAAGGAAGAATGTATTATGTGGCATTTTCTTCTACTCCATTAAAATGATCCCAGTATAATGGAAACAGGAAAAAAAAAATTCACTCCCTTAAGCAGTTTCCAAAATTGCATTTCTGCAGAAAGGAGGGAAGTGAGTAGTTATATATAAAAACATTGGTAAATTGTCAGGCAAAGTAGCATACATGGAAGAAGAATTGAAAGTGGGCATATATCTCCACAGCTTTACCAATTAATCTATCTTTGGGGGCAATATGCATGCATAACTCTTTTGGTAGTATGTGCAAAGGCTTCTGTTTGCATAATCAGCTGTGTGGTCTGGCAAAAATTGTGTGGGGTTTGGGTAGGTTTTGCTTTGCATTATGCTCATTTGACTGTACTTAACTGTGCACACATCAAAAACCTTACTCTTCTATCTAACAGAAAAATGACTTTGAAAGATTCGTAGTCATCTTTCTTGGATATATATGAAGATGAAGATAATGTCAAGCAGTTTGGTATATTCACTTATGAATAATTCATCCAGCTGCACACAGTTATTTATTATTATTATTATTATTAATTATGTGTGTATAGCTGGAAAAGACAGGAAGGCTGTAACTGCTGCCTCATGAGAGATGCTTAATGTTAATAATTTGGTTAGACCAAGATGTGTGATACGAGAAAAGGAAGACAGAGAGTGATAAATAGATCAGAGGACACAAAGGCTTTAATAATGTTGATGGGGAGAAATATCATTTGTTTGAGACGATAGCCTTGGGACCACAGGCTACTACTAGTTCCCCTGCCAGGAGTTTAGGTCTTTGTTGCTTTCTGTGAGCTACAGATATTCAGAGCAGGCATGCCTACGTTAGAGCCCATCTGGCTTTGATCTGTAAAAAAATCTTGATGTGGACATGGGATCTGAATTATGCAAGCCTGTTAGGGAAAAGGGCAAGAAGTGTTGTCCAGTTTAGACCAGACATCCAGAAGAATGTGCATGGGCCCAGAAGCAGCCCTGTTTGAAAACCTGAACTGCAGTATTCTTGATATCACATTATTTAACTCTCTGGGAAAAAAAAAAAAAATGTTTGGAAGCAGAAAAGAAAGATGCAAAGAGGAGCTTCACAGCAATAAACTACTCTCAGACAACATCTCGCTTTCATAGCCCCCATGCAATTCAGAGGTGTCACAAAAACCCGATTGAAATTACATCAAATGTAATGCTTGTGATTTGTTTCTGGTTTAGCTCAAAGAAGATCTTTACATTTCATGACAGAACTGTGTAAAGCCTTAATAACAATTAATCTCCACAGAGATACTTATAATACCTATTTGCTGTGTTTAGCCTTTGGGAAAATGTATAAGGAAATAAACTGAACGTAGTGCTGGTGAAAAGTTATTAATCTGGAATTCTCCATTATGCAGTAAAAACGTAACATAGGAGTTACCCTTTGGGAATCTTAATTTGTGTTTTTATAATGCATAAGAATAATTGAAAACTTTTGCAAATGGAACTAAAAATCAACAAAATATTTCAATGCGGTTTTGTCACTTTTTATCTACCTTTAATATTGTAGGCGATAGAATGCCCTGTGTCCTTTACTGACTGTAACCAGGATGCTAACAGTCTGCGTGGAATAGCATGGAGCCTGCTGCAACCTCACTTGAGCGCAGACTGACAATCTGAAGAGCATGAAAGACACAGTCTGATAACATGGGCTGCTGCTCAGGAAATACTCTTACAGTCAGTCACCTGTGACCAGAATTACACAGACTTGTACACTGAAAGGTTAATTCAGTCGCTCTGACTTTCTTTTTCTTCCACTTCAGTTCAGTAAGAGTGGCAGCTGGTTATTCAGTTACTCACACATCGCAAGCGTACTGAGACCAGCACAACTTACACATGACCCACTTCTGCGCCGCATCGTTCTTTGCTCTGCAAGGACACCCAAAGGCTCTCCTTTGGACAGAGGTACCTCTCCTTGTACATACAAATGGGAAAAATATCTGTGCCTGGATTAAATAAGTTTTCAGAGAAGTAAATTTGAGTTGTTATTGACTGGACCCCATGCTATGGTTTTCAGTCTTATGGACAAAACATTATTTAATGCTATCTATCCAAGTCATTATAAAGATGTGTTAAGTTGGGCTAAAATCAATTGTGATTCTTTCGGTTCTCTATTTGAAATGAACTCTGCATTCCAAATTCAGTAATCCAGTGCTCTGGATAGTTTGTGGCTTTTCTTCAGCTCCCCCTCCCCACTTTTTTTTTAATTAGCCATATTTGAGGAATCAAAATTTAGCACTGAGTCTACAAACGATGTCTTTAATTGTCCCTTTTTATTAGGAAAGTGTAGTATTTCGCTTTGTGTCTGAAAATGTTCCAGCTACTAAATGGATGAAAGCTTACAAGTTGCCTCAATCTATCAATAGGAAAAATAATAGTTCTGCTTCTCAACAATCTAGGTGTTGAAACCATCTCCAGATTCATTAAAGCATACCGTTGAAATAATTTTCTAGTGGGAGATATAATGAATGTGCAAAGCATTTTTACAACATGCAGGAAGCTATAAATTTTTAGAGAGCTTTTATTATTGTTTTTATGCTGTAAGTAATATTTTGCTGTATGTCATAAAGGTTTGAAAACTCAGAATGCTTTGCAATTACTCAGAAAAAAATCGACTCATTACATCTTAAATTCAGGTAACAAAAGAAATGCAGTGTTTGTGCAGGATGTTTACTAGTTCTGCTTATTCCAGTGGGCCTAGGCCAAGGGCAAACTGTTATAAAACTGTAGCTGTGTAAAACATCCTTTGCGGTTTGAGTGCACACAAACAATAACAGAACTCGTCTGAAAGTGATGGCTGATGGGATTCAAGGTGAAAACGTCCTTAGTAAGAATGTATTTTACATAGTAAGACATCCATCTTTTGTTTTGTTATAAAAGCTCTGCATATATTTTTGCTTTAGCAACATGGTCACTACCTTTTTTTCCTGCAGAAATATTTACACATGTGTGCAGTAGAACATTGAATAAAAAGCGTGTCCTCCTAAAAAATTAATAAGCATTAATTTCAGTATCTATAACACTTCCATAATTAATTTTGTAGCCAATAAAAATACACTAGAATAAGCCCTGTGCAAAATACACAGAATAAGAAGGGTTTGTGAGGATAATCAAGAGGAACTGTAGCCCCTTGGTCAGCACTGGTTGATGTGATGGACGCCTCTGGGTTGTGTGCTATGGCTCTTAGTCCAACCTTGATGAAGTAAGTATGAAACAGAGGGGAACGTACTTCATACAAGTAACAGAAGGCAGCCACGTACCAACTATCCAGAAGGTGTTGCAGACCTTAATCCCTAAGCGCAATCAGTGAAAGGCTCTGAGGTTGGGCAGCCCCTTTGATTGCCCCCTCCTGCTGGCTCTGCCGACATGAAACTCTCTTCTGTCTTCTTGTTTCATGGGGTAGGTTGCTGCATCTGCTTGGATGTGGTCTGGATCCCTTTTGGGTTTTGGTCATTATGGGTAAACTGGAGAAGGTTTAGTGCTCTTCACTGCTAGAAGAGCTGATCGGTCTATTCAGCGTACTAAATTTAAGAGCCGTATTACTGAAGAGTCTGCTTGCAGTTACAGTGTGGGTGAGGAAGAGCAATACATAGGGATAATAGGCAGAAGTGTGGCATTTCTGAGGATGTACTAGTTTGAGACTGAAAGGGACAGCATACACATTGTGCTTCACTTAAATGTCATTTTCCTTGGAACACATTTGTACCAATTGTATGTACTGATTTTGTTCAGTCTCTAAGGTATTTGTTTATTTCTTTGCACGGATGTCTGAATATGTTGGCTTTTGTTTTCAAGGTGCTGTTATCTTTTTTGGAAGCTTTAGTCTTGCTGAGAGGTACTACTTTAAAAATCAAAGTGAAATTTCAGAGCCAGAGTGAAGCCTTCCTTATAAACATGTTTGGAAAATAGGACACAAATCAGTTGTTTGTTAAAGGCAGTTTATTATATCATGTGCGTGACCCCTTATAATTCACCATCTGCAGTAAACATCATTTCCAAAGTCTCATTTCTTTAAAACAGTCCTAAAATAATTGTAATAATATTTTGAAACAAGTCGCTGCCTGTCACAGAAGTTCTAAGTCCAGCTGAAGAGGAGGATAGGATGCTGCCATGCTTTACATGGCGGAATAGCTGTTGTAATACCTAACGAGCTGATCTGTTTCTCAGTAGTAGGGCTTGAGAACAGCAGGAAGCTCCTTCTCTTTGAAAAATTACAGCATTAGGCCTTGGAGTGTGGAAAAGTGAAAATGAGCCCATCTTTAAACACTTTGTTAATGTGTGTTGGTACAAATGAGCTGCAAAGAACCTTATTCCACCTTCACATCTGAAGCTTTAAAACTTTTTTTTCTTCTGCCTTACAACCAAAAGGAAGAGAGGAAGATCTTTGTGTTGCAACACGTAAATTCCTGCCAGTCAAGGATGAGACAGTCTGATCGGCCAAGGATATTTGTCCAAATGTGGGTGGATTTTGCTTTATCTGCTGAAGAATAAAGCAGTGGTGGAAGAAGTAGCAAGAGCAATTTTAACAAATTTAAAAAAAATATTGTAGTGAATAATTCTTACCCAAACTTACGCTGTATATCCTTATCTGATAAAAAAAAATCACACAAATAATTTTATGCCAGTGAAGTACAAGTTTTCCAGGGAATGAGAGAGAATTCCAGGATCAGCAAGTTTGCATAGTGGTTCCTAGAATGTGATAGGAAGTCACTATCCTCATCCGACAATTCTCATTCCATATTTCAAATGAACTCCTGCCATCACTTTAATAATTTTTTAATTTTTTTTTTACATTGCAGCATATGGGAAACCATAGCATTCTTAAAATTGCAGGTATTTTTGATATTGAATGTGCATTGGGAATATTTCAACTATAAATCAAAGAAAGCAAGGATAGAATGATGGGTTTTTCTAATGGCCCTGCTGAAGATTTTTTTGGCAATAACAATGTATCTGCACACATCTGTATAGCTGTCTACTTACGGCACAAAAAGCTATCATTATATGCGATGGAACATCAAACAAATATTTCATTAATGGTCCTATTATGAGAAAGTACACTGACATTAGAATACCAGCATCTTGTTGCTATAGATACCTGATTTCTCTGTAACACTCATGTTTTTATAAACTTACCTATATCTGCGTGTGTTTTATATATATGTATGTATAAATGTATATGTATACACATTTCTCTCTCCTTCAGGAAGGAAGATCTTCTTGCCTTTTCAAGCGTTTAGCATACTTTGGTAGACATCATTATCCAAAGGACACTAGACAAGCTGTATTTGAATGGCTTGAATTAGATGAAAGTGTTGTAAATGCAAATGCTCAAGAAAATAACTTTGTAATTCATCTTATCTAACAGTCAACATATTTACTAAAGACTCTCAGACTTGTCTGGTCCGTTTTACACATTTGCACTATGATTTTTGCATGTTGAGAGCAGGGGTTTGAGGGAGATCACGTTTGGGTGTGATCGCGTTAGCTGAGGCACAGAAAATTGTTTTAAATGTGCTGGGAAATGAGAGCTCTGAATAATTACCATTCTTTTCCTTAGTTGTGCTCAGATAATATGTATTCAAAGCATTTCGCAAACGGTAATCTGTATGAGCTAGAGAAACATGGGAATGGTACTTTCCTGACCATGTGGCAAAAAACAGTGACAGGAACTACATAATTTTCTTGAAAGGAGGTGGGGAGGGTCACAGGTAAATCAGTGGTGAGATGAGATGAGATTTTTAGCCCTATTTGTATGCTTTAATGACTGGACCTTCTGCCTCTGGGAAGACAAATCTACTGATGGGTTTGGGTGTGCATCGCTACAATACTGGTTTGGATTTTTCATATGGGTTAGTTGGTTTGTTGGTTTATGAATATTTTTAAGATGTTCTTATGTTTAGAGATAAAAGCACATTGCTAAGTACTAGCATGCTACATATTGATACAAAAAAATGCTGTCTTCAGTAAGCCAGTTGGACCAGACCTTACTCATTAATTTTGTAACAGCTCTATCAGCATAAGAAAGGAGAATTTGTCCTCCAGCTAATGAGAAAGCCATATAGTCCAAATTGTCTATGATCTAGTATGTATTTACTGGAATCTTGAGTTTCTTGTCTTTGAAGCTTATTTGCTTTGTATTTTTGCTGATGTTTTTTCTGTATTTTCCAAAAATTGTTATAAAAATGATGTGGCAACTTCTAATGTGAAATATAGGCACTCTGCACAGCTGATGTCTGAAGCATGCAGAGATTTAAGTTCTCTGCGTTTCTCTGACCTTGAAGTCATTTTGTTCTTGCGCTGTCAGTTGGAGTATAGTCTGCGAGACGCTGAGCATCTCTGGCAAGCTCTCTCCACTTCACTAGAGCCAGCGCTTTCCAGGATTAGCCCCCTCAGTGAATTCTTCTTGTGAAAAATTCTATCGATAACTAAATGCACAAATGTAGGATCTTAGTCAGAAAACTTTTTCTACTTCTTCTCCACTTAAGCCATGGAAAGGAAGCGAAAGGAGAAGCTCTGTGGACATATCAAAGCAGCTCATTTTCTTTTGAACACAGCTTGATTGTGACGAGTTGTGTAGGAGTTTTGTGATGTAAGCAAAAACCTGTCAGAGGTACAACTGTTACCCGGTTCCTTGGGGAGAGGAGTGGGGGTGAGTATTCCTGCGTACCAGGGCAGGACACAATTGCAAGTTTCTTTTTCATTCAGCGGGTACGTGGCAGAACAGAGGAAAATGTGGCATGTCATTAAATTCAAACCTTTATTCTTGCTAGTTAAAATTTGTGGCATTAATGCAACCATGTCACCTTGCTCTGATTTAAAACCATTTCCTTTCAGAAGAAATACAAGGCCTCAGAAATTACAAGTTACAGCTATTCTTGATAGCCTATACTTCATCCCAAAGTTAGACAAGAAAAGGGGGGATCAAATATTCCATCATACTTACGTTTACAAAAACATAAATAATTTGTTTATGATTAATTATACCTTCATGTTCTGCATCACTGCTGAAATTTGGAGACCTGAAAAATGAGAGAGACAATATCATTTTAGTTTAAAATTCGAATGCTAGCTAAGATTAAAGTCAAGGGGTTTTCTTACTGAGATGTTCTTATACTCCTTTCTAAATGCTACCATTTCACACAAACTAGGGTTCTTTTTGGATTAATACATTTGAAAATTAAGTTGATTTATAACCAATTTTCTCCTCATTTAAACAGCGACCTGCAAGTGTTTCTCCAGGGATCAAACAGGATCAGAGAAATTATGTGTTGTTTGAGTTGTTCACTGAAGCAGAATCCCTCACAAACATGTGCATATGGTGCTAGGCGCTTTAGGGATCAGACTAATACGTTTACCTTGTTGTACATTTTTCTTCTCATCTTGAACTTGTATGTTCTCCTTACTAGGAATTAAAAATACCCAACGAGCTATTACTAATTTGATGGCTGCAGAAATAATATATTCCTTCTTATTCTCGTATTCAAGTCACAGCACTCACTGAAAGCGTATAATGTGCTAATGCTGAATGCATCTGTTTGGATACCCTGGTCAGCTGCTTAAGGACAGTTGGCAATTCCCCGCCTCAAAATCAGAGGAAACTGGGCAGCAAAATTATCCTCCCTACAGCTTTGAAATAATGGGAGTGTTTTCTCTTTATACAGTCAATGTTTAAATGCAGGCTATATTTAGAAACCATAGCCATATGTCACCTGAGAATGAGACAAAAAATAAATGAAAACCCTAAATTGTTCTCTGAGCAGCAGAATTAATGGGACGTGATTTCCTATAGTTTAGTCTCCTGCAGTCCCCTGAAGTTATTTCTGTCCCTCTGGTATTTTAAGTCTGTTGATTACCGTTGGGCAAACCCATGTGTAAATGTAATGCTGTCATCTGCTCTGCGGAAGCTTCCTGTGCAGACGCACTTACCTGCAGGAACATCTTACTCTGTGGCAACCTGTTTGTGTGTACATGACCCAGAAACCAGAGCTTAGCTTTGTTGGGAAATGATGGCAGTGAAATTACAAGGTTTAAAAACTTGTCCATATACTTTCTCAAATGATCTAATCGGCTTTAGTGCTATTGCTGTTTCTGCTGCTAGATAATTCCCTAGTCATAACCCGTTCAATATGTTCCTCCAAGCCACCTTTAAGAAGGGTCTGCCTCGATGCGGCTCGGTTTGCATAATTGCTGCGTGTACCCTGAATACATTGGATGGCTTGCTGTGTATAATCACAGCGGGAAGTTCACTTGCTGCTTGGCTACCTGAAGTGATAATGCATGCCCAAAAAAATGAGTTTAATGAAAATGTTTAGGATATCAAACTCAGCATCAGGGATGCTTAGAAAAGCACTTACCCATGGAGTAAGGGCAGCATAATGTACTAAGCTGTTCTAGAAAAGGTCAAGGTTTAGAATTTCTCCCCTAAGTTTCACGAAGAACAAATTAAAAATAACTAAAAAAAGATAAGTCATGAGAAAGCAACTCTAATTTCTTGCTTATTCCAAAGCTGCAAGAAGCTTGTTTTCATTATTGAATATGTTGCCTAATTAATATAATGAAACGGTATCAAACATTGCAAAATGAGTACACTGATTTGATAGTAAGTATGAATTATCAAAACCTACTGCAAAATAATTATTTCCCCTCCATTTTAAATATTTCCACTGTAATCATAGGAAAGGATATTTCACGTCTCAAAATTCTCTGAAGACACATGGTGAGATTTCTCAGGCAATTCCCTTGGCTTATTTCCCTATTTGAAAACTAAAATAAGTAGTCAGGCTTACAAATGTCAGGCCTGTGGACCACGTGGAAGCATTTCATTCTAAGGTGCATGATGGCTTTTATGCATTCGCAGGTTACATTTAATATTAATAATACTACACAAAATCTGTCTCTGAAACAAATGGAGTTTTATTATCCTACCGTTGATTGCGAATGATTGTGTGGAGCCATTGATGAGACAAGTTAAGGTGTTCGCAGATTTCAAACTGTTACGCAGAGCAATAATGAGACCTGATTCCAAGCTCTCTGGTGCCCATAAGCATCTGGTGCTTCTGCCAGCTTTGGATCAAACTGTGCTGTAGGAAGCCTCTTTAGGTTAAGATGAGGAGATTTACAATCTCAACCAAAAGAGCTAACATTGCCACGCTTTGCCGCGGATAGCTTATTGCAGTCAAGTGACTCGCCAGTGCCTTCTGCTGTTTCTAATTATTTTAAGATGCAAGAAGGTAAGAGGAAATAGGGAATGACACACTTTATGTGTAGTTGGATTGAATTTATGAGTGAAGCTAGGAAAGGATATGAGATGCAGAGTTATGATATGAGAGAAAATTTAGAAAAATAAAAAAGGATGAAAACTGGCTGGGTAGGGTTAAGTTTAGTCTCAAAGCTGAAGATTTAAACCTGAATGGGAGACTCATTAGGTTTTGAATAGGTCATCTCCTGCTTTCTGTAAAGAGAGCAGTGATGTTTCCTGGTACTCCTGTGGAAGAATGCGGGTGGAAAGAAAAGCATAGACAATGAAATAATAGGGAGAAAGCAGGCATTGCTATAGCATAATGTTTCCAAGTTTCAGAAGCTACTGTTACTCAGGTCAAGAGCCAGGGAAGAGGAGAAAAGGACTCAAAAGCCACGAAATTTGAGGGCTGTATTTCAGGCTTCAAACTGTGATTTCACTATTTCTGATATTTTTTCAAAACTTTTTTCCAGTGTGCAGAATTTTACCTGGCTGTTTTGTAAGGTCTAGTGTCTCTCATTCAATTCTCTCTCACCAATATGCAGTATTGCAGAGTCAGGCAAAATGCATGCACACCGGAAGAAGCGTATAGCGAAGAGGCAGACAGGTAAGGGGCTTCTGAAGGAAATGCCAGAAGACGGAGCTGGGCCAACACCAAGGCACGTGGCGGCAGGAGGCAGAACTCCTCCCAGGGTGAGCGCAGTACCCTGGCTCTTGATGCATCCTCACGCAGACACAGCTAAAGCTCTGGTCAGGGTAGGCGCTTCACAGTTCAGGGTTCCTGAGTCATGGCCTCGTTCTCTGAGCACATCAAACCCTATTTGTCATAAAATACAAAACATTTCCTGGAGATTTCCACAAGTAGGCAGGTAGGCAGCAGTGCTCTTAGCTCCGTATCCCCGTTTGATGCATACAAGGAATTGCGAAGGAAATGGTTACGTATGCTCTTTATATTTTCTTTAACAAAAATAAAGTTATACTAAAAAGAGACTCCTAAAAGGAGATAACATCAGTGCTTTCTTGACCATGCTATGGCCTGCACTGCATTCTTTAGGAGGCAGGAGAAGGTAAAGCCAGTAAAATTGAGCTAGTTTACACCCGATGGGAATTCAGCCCTAAGAAATGAGGTTTAAAATGCTATTACTTTCGCAAGTTTCAGTGGAGCTTGGAGTATACTCATTTTTATTCCTTATCTCAAATACCACAAAAAGGGGAGAATTAAGGGGAACCCTCCCAGCCTGAAATACTTCCATTTTTCCTTCACTATCGTGGTCTCTATTTGCCTGATGACAGATGTTAGTTTCACTGTAGTTCTGTCCTTTTTTTCCCTGTACAGATGTGATTTACTAGATAATAAATCAGTCACCACTTTTGGAATTTCAACTAACAGATGTCCTCTTTAGAGATTTTAATATAAACACTGTTAACCCACAGATTCTTTTTGAGGAAATGCCAGTTGCGTATAAGAATGCCAATTGGCATGAATGTAACTTGAACATTTGACATATTAATAGATTTTTTTCTGAGTGAAATAGATTTATTTTTCATAGAGAAGGCATGGCTGCTTTAGTTCTCCATTAAAACCCCAGCTTGCAATATCTGTTTGCTTGCAATGATGTCATTAACTAGAAAACAGATGCACTCATGAGCATCAGAAATCAATCATAGCTGTTGGCACTTTAATAAACAGCTGCCTTCTTAAATGGTTTGGAATAAACACTGATCATCACCAGCTCTTTTTGAAGGAAGATCAGTAGGTTATAAAACTGCTGATTAGAGGAGGGGAAAACCTTGAAATTATAAACTTAGTGGTTGAAAACCTCTGATTGAGTTATTTTAGACTGTCAGAAGATTTACAGTAGAAAATAATTGCAAGATACTGGCTGCACTGTGGAATATCTGTCATACGGCCACCGGAATAGTGCCTGATATATTTACATGAACTTTCTTCTTTGGAAATAGTTTTTATGTGGGGAGTCAATTGTATTAATAAGTCCTTTTTCAAACTTGAGCACAGCAGAATCTTACTGCTTCATTGTGGAGTTCAGAAGGAATTTGTTTAAAGATACCAAATTCCTTCCCTTGCTCTCAGATGCAAACTAAGAGAAAATGTGTTATCATCCTTCTTTTCAGAAGATGCTTCTACATTCAAGACCTTTTTATGACCTGTGTATGGGCCAAAGGATTTAGCTGTGAGATAGCAGCTGCAATTCGCAAAAAGTGCCTGGGAAAAGGCGACCAAATATCAAGCAGTGGCACAGTGAAATAACACATCACATTTCTCATATAGTACTCAGATTAGCTTCAACTCTACCTTGCTAAGTAGCTTATCAACAGAAGAGATGTAAGAATAATTCTACAGCAAATGCTTCCTATGGCTTAGTGACAAAAAAGGAGAGATATGTTGCAATATATGCTGCTGTTGCTGGTAATCTGCTTGTTCTGGCTTCTGCTGCTGATGGATGTGCTAAGTATACCCTGCCCCCTCTATAGCTTCTGTGATTTTTATGTATGCTGTACTGTGCAATCAGGTCATAATCTGAACCTTTTACAGTGTCAGTGGACCACGCTAGTGTAACTTCTGGTATTGTTGCAGAAAGTTCCTTGTATCTCTTTGTCATGGTACTGTAAAAATGTCTGCAAAACAGATTAGAGCTGAGAAAAGGAGTTTATCTGCAACTGAGGTTGTAAGCTGTGTGAGGCGTAGACACAGGTTTGTCATGGGCCTTTTGTGCAAGGCTTTGCACTTTGGGATTGTGATCTATGGCTATGGCTTTTGGGAACTAATACAGATGATGATAGCGATAAAATGGCATTCATGAAAGTCTTACTGGATCCTTCGGAAATGTTACTTATCTCACCCAGAGCACCCATATATAGCGGATCCATGCTGCACTCTATTATGAAAAATATCTACTCCAGTGTGGTTACAAATGCTATTTGAAACCATATTCTTCAATTCCAGACTGCCGTATTATTTTATATTTAGGTCCTGTTTCAAAATGGCTTGCAGAGGTCTACGGAACGATTATTCAGTGGAATCAACATCAGAACCTATCCTTTTCCCCTGGGGTCCTAATCTCTCTCTGCTCCCTGTCCCTGCGGCTGTTTCCTTCTTCTCTCTGTGCTGCTCAGGCTCTGCCAGAGGGACTTTTTCTCTCAGATCTAATGTTTCATACTTCTGTAGTC
>NW_009196059.1:0-46683 GCF_000690835.1 Fulmarus glacialis | reverse complement strand
AGAGTGAAAGTCCTTAGCATCTTGCTGCATTGAGCAAAGCCCCAGCACAGAATGCATTGTCAGAGATTTTAGGTGCCAAACTCTAACAAGTTTTTATTGGTCATGTATAAGCTGAGATTTTAGGGGATGACACTTGACAGAATATGAGCAGATTTGGAAAAAATATTCGTGCTCTTGTAGGGAGTGCTAATACCTTGTATTAGTTCAACCAGTATTCAGGGGGCGGAAAAAAAAAAGATATTAAGGCCTATGAATCTAACCTGAAGAAGGAATATCCCAGAAACATCTCCCCTCTCACTCCCTGTTTCTCACATTTAGTCTAATAAAGGAGCATTACTTCTGGCAATTTGACTTGCCTGCCTCCAGTACTAGCTGCGATGTTCTTCTCTTGGGAAGTTATTCTCACTTTCATTTCTACTTAGGAAGAACCCTGGGACCTGTAACTGCTTGACTGAGTGTGCAAATCTCATAGTTACGTGTACACACACTGTGAGATTTTTTTGCCTGTACTTAATTTCGTGGACAACATAAGACAAACATTAACAAACCAAGGAAAGCTTTTCCCACTGCAAACTTTTCCCACAACGAGAGTAATGCCTTACTCTGGGAATTTCTGGCAAAGCTCACTAATGCCCATGACAGCAGCTGTCACGCAGTGGATGACAAACAAATGCTTTGCTTCGTTACTGAATATTTAACTATTTTAAATCCCACTCCACCTTCCTTACAAAAATGTCATATGAATGCTTTGTCTTTCAAGTTTTGTCTCTGTAAGTGTTTAATGGCTGGCTGTGCTATCTGCTCTGGTGAGTGTTGTCATCATGGCTGACTGGTGTATGCCTCATTTACTCCCCAAGAACTTTTCAGTATATCTTAGAAATCCACTTAAGATCATGGTGCATAGTTTCTGGGTTTCATTAGCTGCAATACAAAAGAAGCTTATGCTCCTTTTTTGTTGCTGCTTGGACCTTGATACTCACTAAAAGAAGCTTTCCAGGAAATGAGCAGCGTAGGGGGCTTACATTGAATTCTGCTATTAACACGGCTGTGTGGTGTCATGGAAGCTATAATTCAGTGCTGCCTCAGATGAAAAATAATTTCAAAGGGAAGTTCCTCTTGCTGACTTCTCTGGGTCTGCTTGTGAAAATCAGGACTCTGAATTTCAGCTGGCTCAGAAGAACAGAAAATAAATGAACCGGCTTTTACCTCAGCCTTGCACCCAGGTTATCAGAATAATAAGCTTGCTTTACTAGTTTCAGTTACAGGTATCATTTCTCCAGAATTAGATTTTTTATTGTTAAACTGAATGACATGCTCTAGATAATTGTATTTCTATGGCATATTTTTTAATAACTCTAGACTTATGTTTTCTTTTGTGGCATGGTTGTCTAAACTCAAAGGTGTTCACAAAGGTAGTTCTGAAATTCAGGACGAGGTGCATACATTATCTGTACGCTGAAGCATTCACGCAGAACGTATTTTACGTTTGGTGTTGCTTTTGTGTTACAGACCTAGATTTAAACCTAGCTGCTTGCAAAAAAGAGCAGGTTCCCTAGAATTGTTCCCTATCCCTAGTCCTAGAACTAGGACTATTTTTTGTTAGAATCAGTATGAATACCCCAACGATAACGTAAGCAGAATTTGCTGTCATTTTGGTCTGAATAAGGCAGCGTGCTTCCCTGGATTTCATGCACAACGGAGATAAGACTGTGATGTGGAGAATTGAGGAACAAATCTCCTTTTTATGCAGTGAATTTCAGAATAGAATTCAATTTCACAGAGCCTTCTATGCGTGAGTAGTCCAGTGAAGCGAGGAGTGAAATCCTGGTAGTTCATTGGCACTGGCAGTTGCAGCTGCCATCGTGCCCTTTGCCATTGCCCACACGCAGCCCGGGATATTAAGGTGCTTCAAGAGAAAAAGTAGAGTGAGATAGAGAGGGGTTGGTAACAGAATAGCGCATAATACAATAGCTTCTCCTTCACCCACTGCCCGCTATTCCATAACCTCCCTCCATGCCTTTGAAACCTTTTTCCTAAAGATTGGTCTGAAACCTAACATCTTTTAACTTTGGAAAGTCCATTCAAATTTCGTGACTTTTAGCCTGTGTAATAAGCCAGGCCGAATCCTCGTGCTTGAGGCAGCTTTGGATCTGAACTCTCGCTTTGTGGCTCAGATCTCCTTCCCTCTTTTTTTATTTCATCAGTAAGTAGGGAAGGAACAGAATATAAAAAGCTGTAGCAGATGATTACCCCACATTTATCTCATGTAGGTGTTTGTGAAGTTTTCACTGGCATGACTGAAAGAGGAAAGTTTATCCCTCTGTCCTAAGCAGACCCAGAAGGAGGCATCCCCCTTTATTAAGTCTCCCTTCTAATACTGAACCTGTAGTCAATTCCTGATGGGTATGTAACATAATCTTGGGATTTGCAAAAGATTTAATTACGCCATTACAGCCTAAAGATGTTACTCCCTTTTTCTAACATGTTAAATTACCTGCTTCACTCCTGTTTTTTAGGGCATCAGCTTGAGATAGAGGAGTGGTTGAAGAAGCATGTATAGATTAAAGATCAGTTCTGTTGTTACACATAGCGCAACACTTTAATGAGACTGTATAGACTGCTGTAAGATGCTGCATAGCTAATTCATAGCGGGAAGCTGATGGGTGTCAAATAGCAGTACATCACGGGTACCTGTTTCACTGACTCACCAGCTGTGAATGAGATTTTAGTTCTGTTTAGTGAAAAGTTATCTTACCTGCATCATGATGTTATGATACACACATCAGCAGATAAATGTCATGCATGGCTAATTAATTTCTCTAAAGGGCATGTATTGCACAGTATGTAAATGACAGGGAGACCATATTGCGTTTTGCACACCGGTTTATTTTAAATGAAACAGCTTGAAGTTTTTTCACATCAGATTTGCTTAACTTTGATTTGAGATATGCACAACAAATATATTTCGTTATTAGTCTTGATTTTTAACTCCAGCCTTTTACTTGTCACACGAGAGAGTCATACATCACTGGATGCATGTGCATAGAAGAGGGTGAGTACCCTGTTACGTGTCTCCAAACGTACAATCACTTAGAAGGCCAGCAACTTACTGCTCTGCTTGCAAACTGAGTGTCATTGTGATCCAGATTAATAAGGAAGCATATTGCATGTGATTGGAAAGAGAGAGAATCTCAGAAATCAGGCCAAGGGCTTCACATTATGAATACTGCAATTTCACTAGCCAAATCCAGGTCAAAAATGGTTAGTAAGAACATAAATTTAACCACCTGTCTACAGCATTCTACATCTATTCTAGCAGCAAGCATAACATTTTAGATGAATTAATATAATTCTAGTCTAGGTAGTTCTTCTGGGTTATGCTGACCTGGATCAAAGCAGCCAAACTCCCAAATTCATGATCGTGGCTGAGAACAGTTTTGACATCCTGTAATTTATGAAGAAAAACAAAACTAATGATAATTAAACTGCAACAACCTCCCCCAAATCAGTAAGAAATCATCAGAGCTGTGTCTTTCCTCATTCTTCCCACAGGAGAAAGTGGCATACTTGATATCAAAAGAGCACTTTAAACTTAGCAGGGTGGCTTTATTCACTCATTGTTCTTTTCCGCAAGCCTGTCCCTCCAAAGTGAGCAATATTGGGGGGGGGGTTTCACCCATTTCTTTTCCTTTTTTCCTACCCTTCTCTCTAACTTTGACTTTTCTGGCACTCCAGTACATGTGATCCTGTCCCAACACCCTCCGATGTGCAAACTGTGGACAGCAAGGCATCTGCTATCAAAGCAAACAGGTTTCCCTCACTTCACACTGTAATATTGTTTTTTTCTGGCTACAAAGATCCCAATGGTTTGGGAAGCAGGAGCACACATCCTGCACTCTGTGACTCATCTTCAAAGTCATGTCTGTTGTTCCAAGAGCCTTGTAAGATGTTTTCTCAAAATATTTAAAAAAAAAAAAAACTTCATACCTAATGATCATGAAGTGATTGAACACAGCAAATGTGTACAAATTCCCTGTCTTATAAAAGTACAATCTGGAGAAAGAGAGAAGGCTGGTTTCGTGTCCTTTGTACTTACAGACAAATTCTGGGCCAGGAAAGGGATCTTGGTGGGGAAACGGATTATCTCCCAGCTCCTCGGATCATCTGAAGCTGCTATTGCTCTTTCAAACACACAGTTCTGGACTTAATTATACCTTATTTCAGCTTCCTCTTTACCTTTTGGCATTGATGTAAAGTGGGAGGCAGAATTTACTGTTACTGGAGCTTATTAACGTTACTGCTATTGCTCACAACGGATAACAATGTGATGAAACTCTCATATGATATAAACCAGCACCAGTTTAGTGAAGTCAGTAAAGGTATGACAGTTTGCATCTGCAGAAGGGCTACTCCATTAGTCCATTTTATGACTGCAAGTTAATGAGCTTCAGAACCATAAACATAACTGCATCATTAATGTGAGCATCAGTGACAACCGACCATATCTAAGTGACGCAGACCTCGGTGTGGGAGAAGAAAAGACATGCAGTCTTGTTAGGGCATTACAGAAAGAAATCTCCTTGGTGTAACTGAAGCTTTCCCTGCCAGCCCTGAAATTTGGCAAATCTGGTTACAGCTGGGTTTGGGGGGTTGTGTTTCCCCCCCCGTATGTAGAATATTTAAGCTTATACTGGAAATTTGAATAGTGGAGTCTTTTGGCTGGTAACTAATCTGACTGAAAACTGCTGCAGCATTACAGATTTCTTTTTCATGAGTGACTGAAATTTTTGTTTGAAAGCAGTGGCTTGAAATGTATTTTGACTGGGAAAACATTGAGCAACTTTATTCACTGCAAGCCTGTCTTTCTCAGACATTCACATGACCTAGGCTTATTTTAAGAAACTCTGGACTGTGTTTGCAACTTACTGTGATTTTACACAGTTCTCAGCAGAATAACTTGGGGTGATTTATTTTTCCTCCTCTCTCCCCCAAACAATGCAGTTTAGGATAGAGCTCTCAGGGAGTTAGACACCCAGTTTTCCCCGAAACCCCCCAAACCCCTCCAGGCTCCTTTGAAAATCCCAGCCTGAATTTGAAGTTCTTTCCAGGTGGAATTCTCTGAACAAGTGAAATCAGTGCCAGCACTTCTTACACTTACACACCTGCAGCTCATTTTCTCATAGGAACTGCTCACCACAAATAGCACAGAGAATGTAATTACATGTAACTTTTTCTATTATTTTTCTATTAAGGGATTCCTTAACGCAAAAAAAATCCTTCTTTTTTAATAACAAATGAACAGAGAGATGTCTAAGCATCAAGAGGGTTTTAATTAGAAATGCTACCTGTAAGTACATCTAAACAGTCGGTAGCAGCCATGGAACACTTCTAATTATAATCATCATTTTGTTTTTCTCTCAGGTAGCTTAGCTCATTAATTACTTCAAAAAAATCAAGTCTAGCATTCAATACTACTGTGCAATATAAAATTCAAATTAGACTGATATCGCTACCAAAATATTATGAGCTGATTTATATTAATGGTATTCCACACACACAAATTTCGGTAAGTTTTTGTCTATAAATAAATGGGATGTCATAGTCCAAAGCTTTGGATTCCCAAAATTTACCTGCACATACTAAGTTTGTATTTGTCTTTTCCAGATGCTTTTCTCAATTACCCTGTCTGGATTTCCGTATGTATCTGTCAACTGTATGAAAAACCTTTTACTGCATGTGCATGCCACCGTAAATACCTAGAGTTTGGGTAACTACGCTGCTCACTGAGTGCACAACTGTGATTCTGCACGCACCAATCTGTCTGGTCCTGCCGATTTATAGATCCAAGGAGTGTAGGACTGTTGGCTATGGGCTGTTTCGGGATACATGAATAGAAAACAGCCTCGACAGACAAATCAGTTGACACAAAGCGGTCTGGTCTTTGAGAGAGTGCATAGAACAAAATGGAGACATCAAAGTGATGAGAGCAAATGAAGAGTCTGTGAAAGTTCATTTTCTGAAGGTGGAGGTTTTCTCTAATTTCCCCTTATGGTTTACTGGGCAAACCCTAGCTATCTATCACACAGAGAAAGCCTGGAAGAACTGAGAAATATGGCTGTCTCAAAGAATGGCCAGCTCATCATTAGCTGGGACATGGTCCTTAAGCAGGCCAGGGGCCTTAAGTGGAAGGAGCATTACAACTTTTCCTTCTTGCTAATAGAGTCCATCGTAAATGGGGATTATTATTTTCAGTGGGCAAGAGGAGCAACATGTTCTATGACCTTGGATTAGTCCCTGCATTTTGCTACGCATAAGTAGCTTGCCTTCTCTGCCGAAAGGGCAGCTCCGATGTCTGACGTGGCCATATTCAGTTCTCTGAACGCAGTGAGCAAGTCTCTGCCCTGGTATAGCTGAGATGTTTGATTTAGTCAATGCAAATAGCTTGATGTTCATTTTTTCTGTGTTTGATCTGTACAGAGCAAAATATCTTCATGTAAGTGGACTTTCAATGCCATGTTCATGAGAAACAGTACTCTAGGGTATTGATAATGCTGAAGTGCTGCTCATGGCAGGAAGCACAGTACAGCAGTATCAGCCTTTGCTTTTCAAAAATGTGATGGGATGTTTGTCAAAGTCAGTCAATAGTAGAAGAAACTCCAGGCCAGGAATAAGACTGGCACTGAATTTAATCCAATTGTAGTGGTATGGAGGGGATAAATGGCTTGTTTTGCAATTGGTCTATGAAGCTTTATATTAAGTATGTCTATTTCTGGATTTTCACCTGTTTTATAACTTCGTCTGATTCCAGATGCAGTCGGTGGCAGGATACATTTTGGCAGTGCAGTAAGCTCAGGACATGACAAGCAGTACAGGATTCTTTTCCTCCCTTGAAATAATATCCTCACGTGGACAGTCTCTCATGGGGATGAACTTGAATTCCAAAATTGTGTTGGCTAAAGGAGGTCTGAGTTCAGCTTGCTAAAAATACAGCTCCTACGTATTTGCTTTACTTTGCTCTTTTACGTCCCGTTGACTTCAATGAGGTCACAATAGAAAACTGCTTTGAATAAGGCCCTGACAAAACCGCTGCTTTGAGAAAGACCCAAGCAGCTCACAAAGATGTGCTGATAAATGGGACTACACAAAGCTTCCCACCACTTTGCTCACTCTTCTCTCTGTCTGAGTCAGCATGCTAATGGCAGAGCCTTACAATCCCTTTGCATCTGGTTGCTTTGGAGGGTTTTGATACCTGTTGGGGATGTGAGGTGAGGCTTTCCTTTCTTGTCTTGGTGGTATGACAGAGAACCATTGTTGCAGATTTGATGTGAAAGAGTGCAGAGATGTTAAGGAGCCAAACCTTCCTTCTAAGGGTAACGATGTGCTGTCTCTTCTTTTTGCTGTGCTATATTCGGTCCAGTCTTCATGTAAATGTGTTATCTGGATGTCTGTTCGATGAGCCCATTATCTATACAGAAAGCATCTTTGCTTTCAAGTTAAGTATTTTCAGAACGCAGTGCTTCTTCTGGCACTTTACTCAAGTTCACTTAGTTCCTTGAAGAAAACTAACCATGAAAAGTCACCCTGCTTCAAGTGACTGCATTGGAATAATTCTGTGCTAGTTTTTCGTAAAGGAGAAAGGAATGCACTACCCTCACCCCAGCTCTAGATATGCAGTCTTTTCTCCAGCTTTGTAAATGTTTACCTATTCGTTTGTTCAACAACAGCATATTTTCGCAGTGTAAACAAAGACCTTGTGTTTAACAGCGTTAATTTGACAGTGTACGGTGTTAGCAACTTCCCACTAATATGTGGTGGTACTTGTTAAAAGGTGTATTGAGCAGCAAAGCTGTATTAAGCTTAATAAGAATGATGCAGCAATAACAACACCCATTGACTCACTGGGTGGACGCGGGTCAGAATCGCTTGACTCGGAGTCCTCTGACTCTGTTTGCAAACCTCAGTAAATCATACACAGGAGATGTGCTGAGTAGATTTGAGCACTGATGTGTCTAAAAGGAGCACTTGGCTCTGGAATTTCTGTTCTGATTTATAAGCAACGGGACAACCGGAAAAATCTGTTCTCGTAAGTACAAAAATCGAAGTACCAATTTGGTTAGGTTTACCTGAACAAATGCTTAAATAGAATGCTTCAGAGATGCCTGTATTTCGTAGGTTTAGCTTATTGTTCTGCAATTTGAGTCTTAAACTAAGTCACTGTGATATCAGAAATCTCTCACTGAACCCACGGTTTACTTATTACTGTCAAATTCAGCTGGCATCTATGTTTCTTGGAAATCCAGAAGAATTTATGTGGGAGATGGAGTGCTTGCTCTTGAATAAACCAGGATAAGAATTATGACTGAGGCTGGAATTTAAAGAGGAACGAGGACTCAGGCTGGGAGCAAGAATCTTCTGAGCTATGTTCTGTTTTCAAGTGCTTGAAATAAGTATCATATTACAGAGAGAAAGTTATTATTGTAAACTTTTTCCAATTCTGTATATATAATAGATATGTCATGAAGGAGATAAACCGTGTTTAATTTTATTTTATAGTTCTGGTGTGTGTCGCTATCTTTGGGGGCGGGGGGGAGAGGGTTGTTTCTCAAGCCCTTTAGTTGTTAAAAATATCAGAATCTGCTGACAGTGCTGTAGTGTATGCACAAATTTTTCTCTCTGTGATCCAGAAAAGATTGTGTTGTGAAATACTGAAAGCTTAGGAGCTTCAGAAGAACTGGAAGTAGTTTAAGAAGTATGAAGAAGTACTGAACTATGTTGTGTCTTAGAGGATTTGGGATTGGATTTTATTTGCAACTATGAAGTTGATAAAATCTATCATTCATTTGCAAATTATATACCTAGTAAGTAGCTGGATTGCACCCGAAGAAGCGAAACATTGCTCATTTTCTCCTCTCCTACTCAGGACCATGCATCACATAGTGTAGTTTAAAAAGCAGCTGCTAAAGTTGGCACCTTATGCCAGCAAGAAGCAGCTTCTCTGCACTAGACTGTCCGGTGTGTTTGCACATCGCTGCCTTCTACTGGAAGGCATCAGAGCACCACAGCTGTCTCAGAACGGCAGCCAAAAGCTAAAGGGTCTTTTTCAAGTGTTTGGATGTCTGTGATTTAGTAATTAGAAGAACAGGAATCTATATCTGGTTTTGCTGCCAACACAAAGTTTAACAGTTCAGAGTTCATCAGCAAATGAAATATCTTTTCATGTTAATAAGAGTTTTGTGATAAATGCTAGTGCATTGAGGTTTTTACCTCAAAATGTCTTTATTGACAACTCAAAAGTCTGAAAGGCTATGGGGTTGTATTATAAATATTAATTTGGTTATATGCCAGTGGGACTTAGCACAGACCCAGCATATATCATTCTTCATGGGTTTTACATTCAGCATGTCAGAAGACATTTATACAGCACATGCTATGTCCTGGTAATGGCCAACTCACTTTAACTTTAATTGTATATGGGTTTTGCTTGAGAAAAACTGCAGGATTGAATCGACTTTGAATTGTCATTTCCCCTGAATTGCTCAAACCCTCCCACACCCCCCATGAAATGTACTTAAATGATTAAAATGACAGCCTAGACACAGCTGTTAATAAAATGTTAATGAAATCAGATTAAATCAGACCCATTATGGTTTAAACATTAATATTACCGTATTGAAACTATGGTACAAAGCTCTGGATTCCAGGTGTCCTCCAGGGAGGGGTTGTGGTAGAGCTGAAACCTACACACTGGTGGAGACCAACCTACGAAAGGATGTGTAAGATCTGATAATGCTTACCTGTAGTTTGCTCTACACTGATGTCTTCATGCTGGAAACAACTTACAGAAGGTAGAAAACCCAAACGTTGTGGCATATTCTGAAACAGAAAGTTGAATCGTTTTATTAATGTGTTGATTATGTATGTTTTGTAACACAAGCTTATCTAACAGACATTATTAAAGATATTTGGGACTTCAGCCATGAGTAAGAACACACATCTGAATTGTTAGCACTGCTCATGGTACACGTAATGTCTCTGCAGTCCTCCTGCTCAGTCATTTCTACCATTTGTTCTCTTCTCTTGCTGGACCGATAACAAGGAAATTCTCATAAAGTTGTTTTCCCGTATTGACATTTTCCCTTTTCTGGCTTAAAACCGAGCCCAAATTGTGACTATAATTTCTGGCCTGCCTGAAGGGAAGATTACTGCCTGTATTCACCTGTGGACATCACTTGGCATTTAGGCATGTGGTGGTAGAACCGGAGGTGCCCAGTGAATGTATCTCCGTGGGGCTGGGTGGGATGGGCAAGTCGCTCCCCTACTGTCTCGTCGTGCAAGTGTGCCCGTACGGTAAGGCTTGGGGAGGAGAGGATTAATCAGGATTTCCTCCTGGTGAGGATCGTTGCCTCTCCCTCCTCTCCAGGCAGGAGGACACGTGGGAAAAAATTTCAGTGATATATTTATGAATTATCTTACCTTTTGGATTTTTGTGGGATGGTCTTAGCACCCTTAGAGACTGCTATTACTGAATCACAGTCTTCTGGAATTTGTATCCCAACTCCTTAAAATGCACTAATCTCTCGCTGGAGTCACAGTTACTAACCTTCAGTTATTTATATGCCGGTAACCTGTCTCCTTTTTGTCACTGCTTTTCCATATGGCACATATCCATTTCATTCAATCTGACTACCTAGGACAAGCAATGTGTCCACTTCATCATTTTTATTGCTCTCTTCAGTAGTGTCTCTAGTTTATCAATGTACCTTCTATAGAGCAGAGCCCTAAAATATAAATACTGCATCAACCTTGAGCTGAGTTTGTGTAACTGGGAATTAATCACCTCCATGGTCTAATCCACTCCCTTCAGGTGCTGAATACCTTCTGCTAGGTGCTAATACTCCCAATTTCTACCAAGTTTAACTGTGAGTAAAAAGTTCTCAACTCACAAAACTGAGTCTCCTGTGCCTAGGATTAAAATAGCTTATGCTTTCTGTATAGAAGGATTGTGCTGCTCACTCATTTTCGATCGTTCTGTTAATGTCCTCCTATTACCATACTTCCCTCTGATTTTTTCCTCTGATTGACATTCTTTATTTTTATCTTTCTGTTTGTAGAATTTTGTTTCCATTATTTTTTCCCTGTTCCTGGAAAAAACTGCCTAAAATAGAAATTGCCCTTGATTTCTGCCCATCATTTAAAATTTATTTCCTGTAAGCTTACTATCTATTCTCTGTTGTAAGTGTGGCAATTTCCAGAGCCTATCCAATTATTCTCTGTAGATAAACCCTAATTTGACTGGGACAATAGTGAATAAGATACCACACCATGAATATGGTTATTGCTTTCATCAGCTGTGTTGTCTAACAAAGCAGACAGAAAACATGTCAGACAACTTATGTACTACGCACTCAGAAAGATAAGTAGAGTGTGATTCACCACCCCCGGATGACAAAGGTTAGCCTAGCAAAAAGCCTTAACCTCCTTCTGCCAGAGATCAGCAAAAAAACAGTCCTTTGCTGTGTGTGACCAGAGCAAGAGTTTGTGTGTTACTTACCTGCATTATATGTGTTTATTGTTGTAATGTTTTTATAGGTGTTTTGCTGTTTCATGAGAGAGATCTCCCCTCTCTTCCAAACTTACAGCAGCACTTCAATATGGATCTAATTTTTTTTTAAAAAAGAAGAGGCTTAAAGTTCTCTCCTATAGATCCAGATAAAAAACCCCTATGTATGTGCATATGCATAGCTCAAAGCACTCCTTCATGTATGTGAGATGTGCACGTACTAAGTAGATGCACAGTGAGGCTGAATGACTGAATAGCTCCAGCTTTCATGTTCAGAGAATACGCAATTGGAAACCAAATTTCTGCCCATGCCATTTCCACAAGTTGCATCCCCCCCAAAAGATAAGTTGCAGTGACCCAGAAACCAGAGAGGAGAAGGAAGGGAGCCATGGCATCAGGCAAACAAAAGAGCTTTTAAAAAAAGCTTAGAGCTGTAGTACTTACGTTATAACATTGCATCAATACATGATTTTGTCTAAGGTACAACGATATATAGTATCACAACAACAACATACAGTGAGGAGTCTGGTAATCTTTGCAACTGACTTTGATGACGAAGTGGCCGGCAGAGCTGGGGCTCACCGAATTGATTTATTTATTTCTAGGAAGGTTATGGCTTGATTTCTTTAATCCTTTCTAACTTTTAGTTTTTAGAGGAAATTATAGTTTAGGTTCTAATCCAATCATGAGGATACTCCTTTTAGGTTGGACCCTTATCAGGCTATTCCACTTAATGTCACTAAATAAGATGCTTGGGAAACAAAGTAATATGCCATAAATTTTCTCTGGTTCTTTGACAATACATGTTGTATTGGTCTGTGCTTAAATACAGTTCTGAACCATAACTTTAATTGGGAGACGTGGGAATATTATCAGGGAATGATTCATAGCATTAGATACTACCTTCCTCTCTCAAAGCGTCTTCTCTGTTACACTGTTCTGTTTTGTTTTGTTTTGTTTTTCGTTTGTCGCATTAATGTGAGTTGTGAGCAGAGTTCCAGAGGCAATGTATTGCATACAGGAGTTGTTATAGAACATTAAGTCCACCTCATAATTAAATGCTCTATCTATTTTCTTGTAAACAATAAGACCATAAAAGAGGTAATAGAAAAAAATGATGTCCCGAGTGTAATGGTTTATACAAAATATGGCAAAAAGATCATAGCGTTACAGCATGCTGGAAGTGCCAAGTCCTTTGGCTTTGTCCTTAACCCAGTAGAGTAAAGTTAGTATCATCCATGGGCTTTTGAACACAACAGATCGTCTCTTCATGGGTTTTGAGCATTGCACGGCAAGGATTCCCCAGCTAATGGAAGAAAGAATACATTTCTCCGGATACAAAAATACTTTAAAAAGGGAGTTTTGTAATCAATTTAAAAGCTAGACCTGAATTAGTATTAGATTTTCCTTATGTTTAATTAGGTCTAATTAAACAATGCAGACATCTTCCTGTCACCTGTGGTGCGATTATGTTAAATATTTAATGCTTGTGAAGGATTAGACTGCACATCTAATCTATATCTAGCAATCTGTTCTCTCTCTGGAGTATTTTTTATTTAGTTCTGCTTTTGTATAATGAGTTGCATTTCAAAGGAAATTGTTAAATACTTTGGTGGGAAGGGGGACATGTCATGCTGTACTGTTTGGAGAGGAGAATATCGCTAACTAGGCATGCAACGTGTAGGCTGTAGTGCACTGCCAAGATGGTGTAGCAGAGGTAGTACACTCTGCCTTTCTGCAAGGAGAGGGAAACAAAATCAAACCTTTCTGTTTGTTTTAGGAGCTTCAGTATACCCCTCTTCCACAGCATAGCCAAATGATTAAGGACTTTGAAAATCAGAACACAGGGTTCACATTGAAAATATCCCTTGCAGCATGCACACATTTCAAGGTTGCACATTTCTTAGACTTGTTTTCCCAAGGGGCTGTCAACTGTGTAATAGAAAAATGTATTTGTACATCTCTCCCCTTCCGAGCCCCCCTCCTCCTTCCTAATCTTTGCACAGCCTCTGAAACACAAGAATGCATTTGTATATATCTGGTCACCTCTTGGGATGAACCCCTTTAAAGGAGAGGCCAAGGATGTGTTTCTGGGAGCAATTGCTTTAAAAGATGGGTGTTTGCATCTGGTCCTAATAATCAGCTTCTATAATAAAACCAGTGAAAAAAAATTATTCAGCTATTCATCAAAAATGGGTTAAATATATTCTTATTTATGCTATAAAAAGCACATAAAAATACTTCTCTGGCAGTTTATTTGCATTAGCCATTATTTGCATCTAAGGACGAAAGACAAATTCACGTAATTATTTTTCAATTGGTTGGGTCTGTGTCTGTGTAATCATTTTTTCACAGTGTAAGAAGCCCTTTCTCAATAGACCATAACAGTAATAGCTATTTCTTATTTACGACTCGAGGAGAAGATCCAGAAACCAGATTTTATTATGCAGAGTGAACTTTTAAAAATTAAATTAGCAGAGCTAACGTGGTGGCCCATAGTAAACTAATTAGTTGTTAGACTGTTGGCAGAGATAGTATCAACTCTTTCAGACTTCCTAACAAACATCCTTAAAAATTGCAAGCAAAGGTCGTCTGTTGCATTTTGGTTAAGCATGAAAATATGCATCCTCTTTAGTCAAAATGAGAAGGTAATGTCATAAGAAGCAGCTAAGGGGCAGAGAAAATAGCCCCCAAAAACATGCTGATCAAAAGCAAAGCCCAGGCAGATGGATAAGAGGTTTTCATTACTGCAGTTTAAGTAGCTTGAATATTGGTAGCTTTATGATCTCTAGATAAGCCCACGTGCTTTGATCTACAAAAACAGTGTAACGTTCAAGGGGGCTTTATGAAGTGGAGCTCAGCAGGTAACCTGGGTTGAACAATAATACTCAAACAAATGAACACACCCACTGATCTGGTGCCGGGGGGGCTATGACTCAAATAATGTCTTCCTGGCACCTGTTGGGAGGCTAGATCATGTATATTCAAGAGCCTAACTGGCTTTTCAGAAGTAACTTTGCACTTATGTAAAATTAATAGGGTATTCATTATGAAATCCATGCAGCATCTTATTAAAAGTGCTCTGTCATTGAAAGTAGAAGGTGGAGGCTTTTTAAACTGGGGTTTTGTTGCCCTCTAGTGAATGAGGTCAGCATTATGCATGTGAAATTATTTTGATCACTGCATAATTAATGTGTTCTGAATTGGTACAAAAGTGCAGCCAAATTGCATCCTGTTCCCGCTTGAATTAGTTAACCTACAGATACTGTTTCTTACAATGTGTTGCTTCCTTGCCTGAGCTTGCTTTTTTTTTTTTTCCTTGCAATGAGAATGCATGATTGTGTGGGTATCATGATAAGGCAAGGTAGCCAGAGACAAGGAATAAATCAACTAAATAGATCTGCAGCACAGTAGCTTTAATACGTTGGTATATACTTAATATGTCTCCTGAAAAGAATGTCTAATTATACTGTCATGGCACAAAATGCATTTTCAATAGTGATAAATTATGCCATCATTTACTTTCTGAGAACATGCTAAGATTTATGAAAGATTACAGCAAAATTATCATGCTGGGATAAAAAAAGCCAAATGCAGTTATCATTGGCATCAGGAAAGAAAGAAAGGGAAAAAAACCCCTTTCAATAGTGAAAAGGCTAGTAGAATTGATAAAATGTTATGCAGTATGAAAACATGCTACTATGGAATGAAATTCAGCTTTACATTGTGCTCTTATTCTGACTTTGTTACCTGCTAGAGTATATTTTTGGGGCTTAGATGAGGAGGTTGTCCCAATCCTGTCTATAGTTGGAAGCCACAGAGCCTAATTCTTCAATGACTAGAACTTGACATTTTTGCTTATCTGGTTTAAAACCAGTGTGAAGTAGTGTCAAGCCCCAGAACAGCACATTAGAAAATATGATCTTATTCTTAGTGGCCTTTACTCAAAACAGCCACCAACTCAACATGAACTGATCCAGAGTGCACATGTAGGGGCTGCTGTTATTGAACATACATTTCTTACATGGGACTTGAAATACATATTCTAAAAGATTTCCATGTTTTTTATCTTCATTCCTCACCTATTTTTTAAAGAAATCTACAGAATTGATGTCATTTTGTGGCAACCTATCCTGCCGTTGCCATAGCCTGCATTATGCATTCCAACCAGTGTATGTGGAATCACCCCTGCCTGCGGGCTCAGTTGTGGGTCATCATGAACCTCATCTACTCCATCAGCTCCTTCACTTTCAGAAAGAGAAGCAAGTCTTCCATGCAGTGTGGAGTCCCTTGTGCTTTTTTCTGCATCACATACAATCCAAAAATAAGGAAATTCTTTTCTTCCCTCCACACATCCTTCTGCCAATTCCTTTTTGAGCTGATGCTTCCCTCACTCGAAGGTATCTGTTATGGACTTGATTCAGAACCCATTGTTTTGAATAGGATTTTTCTTCTGTTTATTCTAACGGGATTGGGAACAAGATTTATATTTTCCTGGTAAAGGCACCTCAATCCTGTATATGATTAGAGAATAGAGAGTTGAAACAGCGGCTATTAAGGTAGCCCACAATGGTGTGGGACTGGGTAACCCGGTGAGGTCAATTAGGGGTTCGGATAAGGTTCAGAGAATGACAACCAAGTCCTTTATTGACCACTCTGGGAGACAAACGCAACTTAGAAGCAAGGAGATAAATAAAATGTTATGGTGTTTGCTGCACTCCATGAAAAACAGAGAGCAGGTAAAGATCAATATTCTCCAAATAGAAAGGACAAAGTTAAGGGGAAAAGTATTGCTTTCCAAGGCACTGAGGTGTATACAAAACAGGGGCACAAATTCTGAATTTTCCACACAGACCAAGCTTTGCTATCGGCCTGGTGAAAGCGTGTGGACTTCCCAAGTTACTCCCAGTTTCCTGTGCAAAACAAAAGTGATCTGACCTGTAAACTTTTGTGAGAATTTTACTTGAACACATAATTCAGTGTTCTGTCGAGACATCTATAAAGAAATCCAATCTGATTTTTTGGAGTGCATGAAGCGTTCCTAGTTTTAATGTAGGTTGTTTTTTTTTTAATTACTGAGTGCTTAGACTACTCCTGATAGACTGGATGGGCATGGGGTAGTTGGGAGAAATGGGACATTTGATCAAAATTCTTATTCAAATATACTTAGTGGCACGCAGCACTGCCCAAGCAGTCTCACTGAATTAAAATGGCCTTCCCAATAAAACAAGCTATCACTGAGTATAATTATAATAGCTGGCATAAGTAAGTAATCCATTTACCAAAAAAAGACTTTTCTTAAACAAATAAAATACAAATATAACTCCTAAGTATATGAGATGCTTGTTAAATGTCCCAAAGCTAATGCAAACAGCAAGGCAACCTGTCTTTCAGTAAAGAGTTGCCTTCATTGTCTGCTGCTGTATGAGAAATTTCTAGCAAATCCTCTGTGGTCCCATTCTAATTTTCCACCTATTGGCTGTTTTTATTTGCTCAGCTATTCCCTGTAACGGCATTTTCAGTTCTGTCACATGATAATAGCCGTTACGGTAATATATGGTATACACTTCATAGCCAGTAATGTCACTACCTCTGTTTGTTCTGCAGCATATGTGATCTAAAACCAGAAATGTGAAATGAAAATGTATATATTATTGACTGAGATGTTAGAACATGAGAACAGATTCTGATCTTCACTGTGCTAATGTGGGTGTGAGGTGACAGTATTGACTTCGGTGCAATTCGATGAAATTTTGTTAAGCATAACTGGGTTTAGTTCAGGCACATCTTATCGGCTTTGCTTGATGTATGCAGCATATTCTCATAACCTGTAGCACCTAGCACTGAATTGCCTTTCAATATTTTAGCTCTATTTTAGCCGCTACAAGACATTTTCTTATGAACAAACATGATTGGCAGTTGTTTTCATTAGTCTAAGTTAGCAAGCAGAAATCAATCTCTTGTTCCGAGCAAACTCTTAATTTTTTAGAAAGTTTCTCCCTCCAGTCATTAGCAAGTACTCTTGGCCATAATAAAATTAACATCTTTGGTATATTTTATAAAGACATTTACATTCATCTTCTTCATGCTTTGAGCTTGTTCCCTAACATTTTTTCTCACATGGTGAAATTTTTGTAAATATTGCTGGCTTCCTGTCTGAGTCTACATTCTCTCTGGAAAATGCTATAAATAGACAGGATGCCATTGGAAAGTACTATTTGCTGTTTGTGAAATTTAACATTATGCGTACGCTTAAATTAAAAAATATTATTGCAAATATTACAGTGAAGGTTGAAAGTGTTTCCTAAGTATGTGGCAACTACTTCAGGGGATTGTTGTTGTTAACAAAATGGCAGGAAGAACAGACCTACAGTTATTTTTTTGCTTTCCTTTATCTGTTTATTAAATACAGAGGTGATAATTGCTTTGTTTTGTTCACAGCTGACACTAGATGATAAGTTTTCTTTTCATTAGACATGTAGACCGCTGACATACTTGCTCAGCTTCTCCAGTTTCATCAGATATAGTCTCAGCTGATTTTTTGTATCTTTAAAATGAAGGCTACGTTTGGTCTCAATAAGCATATTAAGTATTTTTGTAATTGAAACCCATTAATAAAATTTTCTTCTGATGGAAAGAGGTATTTTAAGAGTTGGGTATTTTTCCCCTCAATTCATTAATGAAAGCACAAGTGGACCAAATTTCAAAGTCCAAGATTCATGGGGACAGGAGAAGTGATCTGATCCGCCAGTCACTGAAGCTCTCCACTGCAGGAACCTGTGTGTCATGAGGTGAGAGCACACCTATGACTATAAAATTAGATGAGATCTTTACACTACGGGGTTTTTTAACATTTCTGGACAATCCTAGCTTTAAAAGATAAAGCAATCCTGAATGCTTCCGCAGTCACTAATCTTCACTTTCAGTTTCTTTAAAAATGAATTTTCATTTTGTTTACATTTATTGAATCATATTTATTAAATTGAATACAATTTATGCAGAACAAATACTAGCTGTAGCAAAAAATGACCTAGTGAGCTCAAAGTCTGCAAGAAAAAAAGGAAAACAGTTGTGCTAATAAGATCTGGCTTCGCTTACAACACATCTGCAACATGAATTACTAGAAAAACTGCTTGTTTCTGTTACTGAATGGACTTAAAACAGGACATTACCAACCAAGAGAGATAATTTATGCATGTGCATTTGTTCGCAAATTGCTTTCAATACAATGAGTAATTAAGGAAGTCATATCTCACCGTGTTGTTTCCAACACCCTCATAGCACTTATTTTCAACCCTAGCTGAAAATTAGTCATCTCATCATTAGTGAACTTTTGTATCCTGATTGCTGTACAGCTTTCACGGTTTGCTGCAGGAAGTCTGGATGACCTATAAATTATTCTCCATCTTTGGGAATAATAGAGTAAGAACTTGGAGTTGCTTAATCCATTCAGACATTATCATAGAATCATAGAATCATAGAATGGTTTGGGTTGGAAGGGACCTTAAAGATCATCTAGTTCCAACCCCCCTGCCACAGGCAGGGACACCTTCCACTAGACCAGGTTGCTCAAAGCCCCATCCAACCTGGCCTTGAACACTGCCAGGGATGGGGCATCCACAACTCCTCTGGGCAACCTGTGCCAGTGCCTCACCACCCTCACGGTGAAGAATTTCTTCCTTATATCTAATCTAAATCTACCCTCTCAGTTTAAAGCCATTACCCCTTGTCCTGTCGCTACATGCCCTTGTAAAAAGTCCCTCTCCAGCTTACTGGAAGGCTGCTGTAAGGTCTCCCTGGAGCCTTCTCTTCTCCAGGCTGAACAACCCCAACTCTCTCAGCCTGTCTTCATAGGAGGGATGCTCCAGCCCTCTGATCATCTTCGTGGCCCTCCTCTGGACTCCCTCCAACAGGTTCATGTCCTTCTTATGGTGGGGGCCCCAGAGCTGAACACAATACTCCAGGTGGGGTCTCAGGAGAGCACAGCAGAGGGGCAGAATCACCTCCCTCGACCTGCTGATCACGCTTCTTTAGATGCATCCTAGGACATGGCTGGCATTCTGGGCTGCAAGTACGCATTGCCGGGTCATTTGAGCTTCTCATCAACCAACACCCCCAAGTCCTTCTCCTCAGGGCTGCTCTCAATCCATTCTCCGCCCAGCCTGTATTTGTGCTTGGGCTTGCCCCGATGCATGTGCAGGACCTTGCACTTGGCCTTTTTGAACTTCATGAGGTTTGCACGGGCCTACCTCTCAAGGTCCCTCTGGATGGCATCCCTTCCCTCCACGTGTCGGCCGCACCACAAAGCTCGGTGTCGTCAGCAAACTTGCTGAGGGTGCACTCGATCCCACTGTCCGCGTCGCCCACAAAGATGTTAAACAGGACCACATTATGATCCTGATTAATGTTGTGTATTCTCATCATGCATCTATATAGTCTGTTGAAATTTTGTCATTGTAAAACTGGAGTAAGCAGATCTAATCTTATGTTTCAAAATAAAATTTAGCTTTGAATGGTTGCTTAGAAAGCTGCATGCAGAATTGTAAAAGTTGATGTGAAATGGTTTTAAGCAGATTGAGATTCTACGATTAACTACGTAGAGTCAAAAAGTGAAGCGCGGCACTTGATTTCAACTGTTGTTATGGATTTGAGAGGGAGAACAGATTTTGTGCTTTCCTAGGTTAGTGGGTTTGCTCTGATTTGAGCCAGTGCAACTTGGAGGCAAAATTTTGCCTAATAATCAATTATTTTGACTGAAAACAGACAATATTCGGATTTTCACACACACACACACACCCCCCGAGAATGTTTTCTCTGGGAGGCTATAGGAAAGATTGTCATTGATAAAAAAGAATAACATTCGAGGACTTCATTTTTTTAGAATACCTGCAAATTTGAGCAGAAAAAATAATTACCTTTCCTGCTGTAATATTTACACATTTTCTCAGTCAAGAAGGCTCCAATCTCCAGTTATATTCTTTAGAAACTGTAGCAGTACAAATAAAGAAAATGGATGTTTGCTGTCATCTCTTAAAATCTCCAACGCTTGCTTCATTAAACTCCATGCAAAATCTGAAATGTTGGTTCATATATAGGTCCTTTCCTTTCTGCAATATTTTTCAGTCCTCTTTTCTATTTGTTCTTCCTTCTTATTAGTGATTCTGAGGATATTTTGTACCTTGTGCATATTTTTTCTTATTAAAAATATGGAAGTAAATATTGCTCTTAGCAATTTTGGAGTAAATCCAGAATTAACTTAATGCTGTCATGGAGCTTCCTTCATATTTGTAGTGCTATATATCAGTGCTATATATCAGTGCTCTGAGCCAGAGTCCCTGCATAACATAAAATTTAAATTCTAGACAACAAAAATATTTCAGTGAAATGTTTTTCCATTTTTTCTCATTAATCAAAATAACACGTTTCACAGAAACACAAGCTCTGATCATTCTCTTTGTGAAAAACTGAAAATGGTTTATCTTGTTATAAAATGTAAATCTCTGGAACCTGAATGACACATTTCAACTATCCACAAATCAGATTCTTTTTCCCAATAAACTTCTTTTCTGGTTTTGTTTTGTTTCATTATAAAACCCTAAAGCCTGTCAAAATCTCAGAATGACACATACAACAGAAAATCAGATTGCTGCCCACCTCTATTAGTTTCTATAATAGTCTTCAACTACAAGGAGGAAAAATGAAGCATTAGGAACAAAACTGTTTCAATGACAAGATGCATCTGAACTTATTTTCTGACAAATAAGAAGAATATCTTTACTTTTCCCTTTGCTGCTTTCCACTTTTCTGACAGTTATTTCTCTGTCTTCTTCAGCACCAACGGAAGTGAAAATATAAACCTTGATTTAAAAACTGCAAATACTTTTCTGTGGCAATGTGATTGTGCACACACATGCTGGGTACATTTTTTGTATGGTGCCAATTAAAAACATACATGTACCAAGGCTTCTGTTTTTATCTGACCGTGCCTTGATCCATATTTATAATAAGAAGGTGTGCATTTTTCGGGAGCACTTTTTTCTCCGTCAGAGAAGCAGTAGGTTGGTGTGTCTTACTTGACAGATAAGGGTGGCGTTCACTCGAATAGGATCATCAAAACCAACATACTTTGACAGAACAGGCTTCATAAATAATGTGCATCAGTTTTTACTCTGTCAGTGTAAATGCATATCCTCCAGTTCTGGTTTCCACTTGTTTCATCCGGAATGTCTAAGAATAATGAATAAATCATAGTCCTGTATACATGTATGTATGCATATGTATGTGTGTATATTTATACATAATTCATGCCATAAATATCTATTTCGGTCTGGCACAGAGATCGTATATAAAAGTGGAGGTGTGCTATACACACTGGTCTTCACTTGACCTAAATGATTAATCGAGATTCAGATCCTGCAGATGAATGCAGATTATGTTGATGCAGTCTTCCCCCCCCCCCCCCCAAGACAAACACGAGAGTTTGTTTTTGTCCGCTCTCCCCCCCCCCCCCCCCAAAGATCATGCAGTGTTCATGATCACCACTGAAAAGTACTTTTGCTTATCACTCCTGGCTGTTTCCAGTCATTAATTGCCCCCAAATTGCTCATTAAGTTTTTCTTAGCCTGCCAGTTCTTCTAAGCTGTATGTGGTGCTTCCTTCTGCCTTCTCTCTTTGGTTCTCTTGTCACATAAATCTTCATAAACAAGAGTCATTGCCTTCCCTTCCACGTGTCTTTGTTTAGAAGAGTGGCACTAGCCAGGGTCTTGATTTTGTTTCAAGTTTCTGGCTCCTTACCGGGGCATAAATTGTTGGCATATTCCCTTTTATTTATAAAATACATTTGAAGAACATGAACAAAACAAGAGACGTATTTTGCTTGGAGCTCCATTTATTGGGCAGATTTTACACCACTTTACTTCAGTGATATTTAACCTGCTTGTGGTTTAGTACACAAAACTGATAACTTCAGCATATGATTTAGCCTCTCTAGTTACCACATCCTCATATGGCCTTCAGCTTTCCTTCTCTGTTCCCTCTTTCTTCTCTCCACGGGGTAAGAGACAGTCTTTGTTTTATAAATCACTGTGCAAATCCCCATTGTTAATTTGCAAACTATAATTTACACAGTGTTGCAACTGTGTAAGCAACTGAAGCACCTGAAAAAAAAGCTGCATAGAAAATGTGCAATATTGTCTGGAAATTAGCCCACAGGATTGTGGGGTGCAGAATCCAGTTTTCTGTGTCATTTACAGAAAAAGAAGATAATTTAGATCTCACTGATGTATAATTAGTACCCAAGAAGTAATATCTTCATTGGACAAGAAGAAAGGAATGGAAAAGGGTCCTCAAGAGAAAGGTCTCTGACTAGAGCGGTTGGCATCAGCACTAGATGCTATTGGATTTTAGCAGATATGATACACTAATAGAGGCACTTGTCCCTCAGTACAGTAAATGCCTGTGTGCTGGGGCTCCCAATACACTAATTACTCTGTTTAACCCAAAGACATTTGTGAAATAGTATTTGGAAAGAAAGGCCGAGCTGTGTAATCTATATGCTGTGGGATTCCTACTAATGCTGAGTCCCGGACCAAGTGCCCTCCACGTGAGAATAAATGACAAATGACTTTTCTACTTTATTCTTTCTTCACTACATTTGAAATGTGGGATGTGGTCTGTTGAACATTTTCAGTCTACCTTGTTCTCCCCAAAATACGGACCAGTTCATGACACTCAGAAAGTGCCAAGTCCAACACGACTTTAGTGTATTCTAGGACATTTTTGCCTTTCAAATTCAACCTGATTATTTCCAGGTATTGTACACTCCTGATGACTAAGAGCTAGTATGGGAGATTTTTTGTTTAAATGCGCTCAAGTGCATTGTAAGGGAAGATAGAGTTATCAGAGATGGCTTTTACATTTCTGGTCAGGCACTGAAGAGGGGCTTGAATTTTCAGGAGGGTTGAATAGCTGCTAAGGTTTTGATAACTGGGCCATATCTGGATGAGCAGGTCTTTACAGAAACATGGCCCTTCTGCAGGTGTCTTGACTGGAAACTGATTCCTTTAAAAAAAAAAAAAAAAGTCAGTCATGGTTGCTAGGAGTTTTGTCTGAACCCTGGAAATTCAAGGGTTTTTTTCTAGCCCTGCCTGCAGAGGCACCGTAGCTCACCGCAGCGTCAGCATACCCTGCAGGACGGCATGTACACGTCTTACCTGGTAAGTTCGCCTGCGCTGAGTTACTGCCACCTCCGAGCTGTCCCAAATCCCTACGTTAGCAAGTTTATGTACCTTTAAATTAGTCTGTAGTTGCATACACCTGACTTAAGTTTAGGCTGTCCAGTTGACTGTGGCTTGCAAAATAATGCATGGGAAGTTGTGCAAACAGAAATAAAGACAAATCTCTTTCAAATGACTCCTAACCTCACCTTTTTCCTCAAGATAGTTTGTGTTGTTATTAACTGACTACTAATGTCACTGTCTGGCCTTCTTTAATGATACTTGCCATTAGTCAGGGCTGTTAAGCCCAGCTATGTGTTTGTATCTTTGTTGGCCCCAGCTGGCTATAAATATCACCATTGTATATTGCTATTGAAAGTTGTGTAAATCATTCTACGGGTCAGTCAGTTGTGAGAGCTGTTTGCTCTGAAATCCAGCGCTCAATGTGGCTTTCAAAGGGCACGTGCAAGTTAAAGCAGGGTAAACAGAAAAAATATGCACCAAGAATAGCAGTAAGTTTCAATGGTGTGCTGCTCTATGAAAAAAAGGATCTACTGCTGGATCCAGAGTTCAGTACGGTCAGTTGGTGTTTTCCTATGTAACTGTGACCTTTAGATCACGTTCCTAGAGACCTTTCTGCTTCAGGCAATTGCCATATTCTCCCTCAAACCCAGGGCTGGAAGAAAGCCGTGCTCAAATCCACCGTCAGTCCAAAGTGATTTCATTACCACCACATCTAGCCTCTCATCCGAGTCAGGTACCCGGTTAATTCTAATTATGTAACTGATTAGCAAGTTTTATGTTTAAATGAAAAATACTGGATTGAAAATATGAAAGGGGCTTCATTTGCGATTTGAACATCTGAGTATGAAGCAGCTCAGCGTGAAGGATGTTCCACCTGGTGTGGGCTGCTGATGGTTGGTGAAGATTGGAGCGATCACTGCAGAACGGAGCAGTGGCTTTGTTCGCTGTTTGGACCGGTGATAGAGGCGTTACAGGTTTTGAAGGAACATTTGCATTTCCCAGTCAGCTCTGGGCAAACAGTGGTCTGGTCGGGAAAAGGCAAAACTCATTTCTAATTGAATGTAGCATTAGAGGGGGAGAAATGAGAGGAAGAGATCAATACTTACGTAACACTAAATCCTCCCTCTGCTTTTTTTGCACAAACCACCTCGGTTTCAAGTATCAGAATGTGAACGTAGTGCAAGCTACTGTTTTACACTGGCTCTGTGCCTGCTGTGCCGTGTGAGCAACTCCACTTCCAGCCTGTGTCCAAGAACGTCCACGTGGTGGGGAGTGCTGAGCGTGCAGCGAATTCATCCCAGACTACGCGTGCTTAGATGAACTGCAGCTAACTTAGACAAGCTGCCCAGAATTCACTGGTGGCATTTCAGAGGCGGGATTGGGTTTGGGCTTGTTGTTTTTTCTGTTTCCTTGTTTTTTGCTTTTGAGGGAGGAAAAGTAGGTTGAAGTTATGGTCAGAAACTTGGCAAGTTTAGAATTGTTTGACAAATCCAATATATTGCTTGCAAAGTTTGTGAAACATCGAACTGCAAGAGGTTGGAACATCTGCAGTAACAAGTAAGACGCAAATCATGACAGACTGAGTGATTAGGGTGTTAAATAAAGTCACAACAAAACCTGTCACAGGTTTTCTGATAAGCTTTGGAAGAACACCTGACAAGTCACATTAATAGCAGCAGTTACTGTTTGATTACATTAGTGCTTTGAATGCAAAGGGGCTATTATTTTGCCTTGCTGTCTTTGTAAGAAACAGTGTTTTGGTCATCGTATTCTAGTTTGTGAAAGTTGCTGAGCAATTTTATTTTCATATTAATTTACGATGTCCCTTTTCTATGGGGAGATGATTTTATTTTGACAAAGTGCAGTAACACTCAAGAACTCCTAATATTTAATATATAGAGAAGGTCATGAATTCACATCCATGCTGGGGCAAATATTACAGTATAGGCCAGAGATGGATGGCACTTGTATTATGCTACACTGCTAAGGAAGACAGTAAATCATAAGATGTTACTTCTCACCTTGCTCAAGTTGTAAAATGGATATAACATTTCTTTATATTGAAATATCCAATTAGGGATGGGGAAGGCCAGGTCATACAGAGTTGGGCTTCCCAAAAGCTAGAATTACCTCTCCAGGGTAACTGAGACACCTTTTGAGACACAGAGAACGAAGTTTTTGCAGTGAAAATCAATAAATACCTGGCTGTCCATCACTGTCTCTTTGCATTGTCATGATGAAGTTTCCTTTTGACATCTGATTAAAAAAAAAAGAGATTGCATTGCCACTTCTGTTAACACAGGTTTTTGTACTGCTGTTACTGCAGGTCAGGCCCACAGTGCAGAACTGGTTAGGCAGTCCATGGAAAATCCCATGAAATTACGCTTGGGGAACACTTCAGTGTTTGGGGGATATACGGGGGTTTTTTCTTTTTCTGTGCTCCTTTCCATTACCTCATCTTGCTGTAAGATTTGATAGGCAAACCTTAGGCAGCAGCTACTTTAAGGAGGTTGCCCAGCACATTTTAGTCAGCGTGAAGGGGAATATTTGAGCGTGGTGTGGCTTGGCCTCTTCGCCTCCCAGCTTAGGAGAGAGCAGTCTTTGCCATCAGTTGCTTCTAAATGAAATTGCTTTGCTCCCGGGGAACTCAGCACTCCCTGAAGTCTTGAGAACTGGTAAATAGCAAAGCTATATTTACTATATTTGGCAAAACTGGAGAGGGCTTAAGTGTAAAGGCCAATTAAGTGTACAGAGGAGAGAGGAACAAAATGTTAGGGACAAATAAGCTTGTGGTAGCTGGAGAAACTGTCACACTTGAAAAGGAAGTGATGGACAGGTTTTTATTAGGAGGTGGGTTGTTGGATGGGGTTGACTATCTCTCCAGCCAAAGTCTTTAATTTTTGCTTTTGTTGCTTAATTTGTGTTTGACCAATAAACAGATCAGACAGTGACCTTAAACAGTTTTTTAAAGAAACACAATGATTTTATATCCTTCCTTCATTTGGGGTTCTTTCTGTCTTTGCCATCTTCTTCTCCTCTCTTCCCCACCTGTCTACTCTTTTCCCCATATCTTTTGGATATTTAACATTAGAAAAGCAGCTGGAAGATTTAGGAGACCTTGGTCCTACTAGATTGCCTTTTCTATGAACACTGATATCAGATTAATCACCCTTTGCACCTTACTTCCACTACCTGTAAAAGGGGGATACAGATATTTGACCCGTGATTATAAAACATGTTAAACTCTTCTGCTGGGAAAAGTGTTATGTTTTTACTTCATTGACCATTCACTTGACCGATCGGCCCTAATGTTGAAGGCAGTTAAGGAAACATTTTAGCATTACTTGTTTTCATGGGACATCAGGCATTTAATGCTAGCTTAAGATAGTTATGTGGCTTTGCTAAAAATATTTCAACTTAGCATATGTGGACTAATTACTGGTTACCAATACTTTGGTTAAGGGGGGGAAAAGTCCTGAAGCTTGTTCTAGCTAGCTAAGATTGCATTAATTTCTTTTGATTTATTTCATGAACTTGAACTTTTTTGTTTAATTTTTGGTTTACTTTGCAGGGTATTCACCTTGTGTTTAAAATTCGCAGACTGTTCAATCCCCCTCACACCTTTTGCAACAATCCACCTTTTACAACATTCAAAATACTGTAGTGACCTAAACATAAAATGGCTTACAAAGGCTTGGAGAGCTCAGATTCAAGCTCTGATTTTTATATTACCATCTTTATTTGCTGAAACAAATGGGAACTAAAGGAAGCTACTGCCACAGGCAATCTGTGTCACCAGTTGCAATGTGCATCTTCACGGACAGTTTATAAGCAAATTCTTCAAAACTGTTTCTACATAGTTTGAGGGGTTTTATCCTGCATTTGGATCCATGCTTGGTAGTATATGAAAAAAATAACAGACTCTCTGATAATATAATATATATATATCTTTAGCAAATGATTTAAATTCATTTAGTTGTGGGCATAGAATAACAAAGAGATGCAAAGAATACTAACCAGCGGGAAGAAGGATTGGTCTCTGGGAAAGAGAGTCAGGGTTTGCCTTTTATGTTTGGTGCAAGTATATATCATTCAGCAGCGAAATGTGTAGTAGTTACAACATCAGTTGATTGGATAGTTAATAACTTTGATGCAGAGAAATTAACAAAAGAAAATAGATGGCATTTCTAATAGCAGTTTAGGGGAGTAATTGTTCTATCTAACAATTGATTGAATAATATGTCAAGCAGTATCAACATTAAAAAGAAGGTAAATGCCAAACAAGTAAATGAAACAATGATAGCTTTTAAAGTTGTAATATTTGATTGGGAAATAAACAAGCCTGGCATTACGTAAGGACTTGTCTACATGGAGAAATTCATCAATGTAACTATATTGGTATAATTATACCTTTCAAAGCAACGCAAGCCGAACAAAGAAAAGACACTCTGATTGCAGAATAAGATTCTCCACATGGGGAGTTACACAGCTCTAACTCCAGTGTCATAATTATACTGGTGTGGTTACAGTGGTTACTTTGCCCATGAAGACAAGCCCTAAACCATTCGATGGTCTGCTGCCACATACTTGCCCGGCTGCCTTTGCACCGGGCTGTGGCATTTTGCTCTGCCCAGCAAAATGAAGGCTGTAGTTGTATCGATGCAACGAAAGGATGCAAAGCCAAATGATGAACCATGTTGTTGTTCAGGCTGTAACACCTCATGCAGTAAAGTGGCAGGCCCACATGGTAAATACCATTTAAATGCATTCAGTTTTATAATACACAAAACAACCCTCCTGTTGTCATATTTTACTATGGCATATTTTCCAATTGTGGTAATATAATTTTTAACATTCTTTAACCTGCTTGCTAGGAAGAAAAATAAGAGTCTGTTGTTCTCTACACCTTAATCAAGTTGATAAATAGTATCTTGGTGACATTTGAATAAAAAGTTAACTCAAAGCTTTGTGTTTGTGAAGAGTCAGTAATTTTCATGACTCAGGTTTTGATAAGCCGAATTTGAAACCCAGTTGACTGGGGAGGAACAAGGTAAAAGGAAAGATGCAGCACTTCTTTCCCAGGCACCTCACATGCTTGGCTCTGGATCTCTGAAACTACATTCTGATGAACACAGAGTAACTCTTTAAATAGGAAAATTCAGATTTAACAGATGAAAAAGACTAAATTAACAGATCTGAAAATCACTTACTCTCTGGGAAAGGAGAAATTAATCTCCCATCCGAGGGTTTGAGCTGATTCAACGTGCAGCAGTGGGCCAAGAGGAATAGCTAGCCTCGCGTCTGCCTGCCTGGTCCTCTGCTTTTGAGAAAAGCACTAACACAGACCACAGCAACAATAAATGTGAACAGTTACACTTTCTAGGTGTACATCTATGTTCTGGACCTCCTAGAGAAATTGTGCTACAATGCAACTGGGAAGCCTGCACCCAGCATGCCCCTGAAGCAGTTTCAGTGGATGCAGGCAGGCAGAGCAGCACCCGATCCGTATCCGTAAGCTTGCATTTTGGTTTTGCACCTGCAGATATTACAGCCTCAGCTTAAAGGAGCCTAAAGACAGTATGGCTTGTAGAATATTTTATGATTTTAACACACTTATGTACTATGTGGCCTTTTTTAAAATCACTGTAAATGTATAAAGATTATAGGTGTTCATGTACGCTATACTTTACAAGAAGAAAATCAATTTTTCATTCCTCTGCGGCAGCTTGCAATACAACTGGAATATTACCTGAACCAAGTAAACAGAATTATCTTCTAACCGGAATAAGAAAAATGTAGCAGAAAGTCTTTATCTCTCTATTTTTGACTTTTATTATCTAAGTTTGACTGTGATTTAAAAGAAAGAAGGGAGGGGAAGATGAGCCAAATGCAGAATTGTTATGAAAGAAGCTGAAACAAGCCGCGTGAAAGGCCTGTGAAAGGTTCAGAATGAAAATTATTTTCAGTTTAAATTACTTTTGCAGGACTGGAATGTGGCAGTCAGGAAGCTTCCGTGAAAAGTCCATTCATTTTTCTTCTACCTTTTTTTCCTTTGTTGGTTTGTGTTTATATGAATTGCCTATGGCCCACACTGAAAAACACCTGTCTTAAATGTTCATCCCTATGTATCTGTTCCTGGAGTATCTGAGCACTTCACACACATCAAGAATTTCTCTTTTAGAAACCCTCTGTAAACATTATATTGTTATTATTGTCCTTATATTACAGATATAAGTTCCTCAAGGTCACATTAAAAGAACTGGGAATCAGATTTTTGTCATAGGCCATTCTTTTTCTTGTACGCTTATGATAGATGCCTATTTGTAGATATCTATCTACAAAACTCAGAAAAATGGTACCTAGATTTGAGGGTCATTCCATTAATAGCAGCAGACGGCAGCCCAGCTAACGAAAGAGTTGGACCCAAGGCAGAAGAAGAGCCCCTTGACTCAAAGGGAGGAAAGAGGTTTATGGGTTTTGGCTCTGAAGCTCCCTGAAGTGGGCAGAGGTGGCATGGATTCAAAGACGCTGTCTAGCTACAAGTGTAAGGATTCAGATCAGGACTTAAAATGGGGCTTTTGGGCATGAAAAATCCACACCACCTTTTACAGCGATTAGTGTTTTGTCTCTAATAGCATAAGTATATTTGTCTCACTAAATCTTGTTTAAATATTCAGCAGTATATAGTACTCCCTACTTCCTACCCCTAAATGCTTCTTAAAGGTGTTGCATCTCGTTTTAACACTTGGTACGTTGTTTTCAGATGTTAGCTACATCTCAATGACAGACACAAAGAGAAGGACAATTTGTGACATGTCAATACATTTTGGTGTTTAGAAGTAAGAATTCGGATGCTTTAAAAATTATAATTAATTAATTAATTAACGAGATGTAATTACTGTATCTGAATTAATGGAACTGCACCAGTGTATGTCAGTGGAGTGTCTTACTCAGGAGATTTTCTGTATTATGTCCATATCTCACATTTTTGAGGAATATTCATCCCCTGCAATAACGCAACTGGCCAATTACCCAGTGCTGCATATGGAAACAACACATGAAAATTCATTCTTTTTTTTTACTTTCACAGTTACGGTTTCTCTCCTTCTGAATGTATAAGTAGAAATGTCTTTAGTGTCTTTAAAATTTACGTTATGTAGTCTCTCGTACTTTACTCTCCCTTATAAAATCCAATTATAGAATTTGACTTCATGAGCTTTTTCCTGCTTTAGTGAAGTCCACAGACTATTATATTCCTAAAAAAAAAAGTGTGGTTTTAAGTTTTCAGTATATATTGGAGAAAAAAAAGAGATGTCATGCTGAATCCATGCATACAATGTAATAGCAGTTCTGTTGCTTTCTATGTGGAGTGATACATGACATTTTACAAACCGGGCAAATGATTGTCATGCATAGTGTCCAGCAGCTATCCTGGAAACTGCTCTGTGCTCTTAAACTGATGGACTTAGAAGTAGCTAATGTCTATTTTATGTATCCAAAATTGCATCTCTTAATGCTTTGCAATTTTTTGTCTTTTATGCCTCCAGATTTGTCTTTAATTTAAGGATTTTAGAACAATATTGTTTTCTTTTCCTAAATTTCTAGATGATGTTTTCATCTCCTGGAGCTTTTATTGTTTCATCTTTTGTTTTGGAAATAGGTCTGGGTTGACGTGAAGATGATAATAACAATGAAAAAAATTATTTTATTGAACCTCAGGTTATTTCTCCCTTGAAATATTCTAGATAATTTTCTTTATTCTAAACTCTTTAATATGTTTCTTGAGTCAGCAGAAGTTTATTGTGTGAACTTATTAGTTGCCAGTGATCTTTCCTGGAAAATGGAGAGCATCTGTTTTTTGGTAAGACTGATCTTGTCTTGTTTTTTAAAGACACCATCTGCTTTCCAGTGCTCCAACGGGGACTGTGGTGTCCAGCGGGATTTTTATCATATGTTTGCCTCCTTTTCTGAACATCTGAATATTTGAGAGAGCAGCTAAAGGCATAATTCTTCCTCCTAAACAGTATACTTCTTTATATATTAAAATCACATGGAAGTATTTTCAGCAAATTGAGGTTAAAGGTGTAAAATGCTTCTTATAAATATTATACTTCCATATTTAATAATGAATATTTAGCGTACACTCATGAAAATTTTTGGTACCAAGCCATCGGAAATATATTAAATTAGCAAACCACGGACCCATTTTCTGAAATGGGAGTTTTGGATTTGGTCCCCTAAAAATTGCTCACCAAAATGCTCTCAGAAATGCCTTTTAGTACCACCAATCACATCTACATTTTAAAAAGAACAAACAAAATCTAGCTTTATTCAACTGTGAATTCTATTGACCTGATTGAGCAACTTCTGTTCCTGTGAAAATTCGTTACTTGCATGCTAATTACAACAAAACCCGTTCATCAGGATCACGACGGGGTATGGGTGAGGATTCCACTGAACATTTTATTTCCTGTAAGTCCAACTAACGTCCCAGTCCCTTTCAGCCACCAGCAGTAAGGCACATGCTCAAGTTTAAGCATGAGCTTTAGTATTTTGTTGAATTAGAGATTTGGCAACTAGTGGGAATACTAATGTGAGTGAAATCATATAGGTGCTTAAGGCTAGAAAGATCTGAACCACAGAAATAATAGAAAAATAAAATATAGTTATTTCCTTCACCTGAGTTCACATTCTCTGTTTCAGAACCAAAACAAGAGGACTGTTTCACTTGCCACTATTAAAAAAAATTATTTATATCCACGTTGTGGATATGCTATGATTACTGCTTTAATGCAGTATTTTACTGTGGAAGATCTGAGGCAGTGGCTAAAGTATCTGAGTGGATTGTTAGCATGGCTATTTCCTTAACAAGGCTAATAAATTTACTAGACCTTTCTCATGAAATTTTTCTTTGTTCTCCTCTATGTTCAACATGTGCCGGGTGTCATTTCCAGACTGATTTTTGTGTGTGCGTGAAAGATGCACAACATGAGGGACAGCCAAGCAAATGCATTAATGGATGCAACTTTATTGATGAGTAGCAGCGTCACCAGCAGCATCTGGCGTTCAGTGGCATCAGGCTGCATGGATAATCGCAGGAAATGCCACCCCAGCCCCATCTGCTCGCGCTGAAGAGGTTTTACAAAATAGGGAAGTCACGTACCTGCCTACCTGCCTTGTTTTGACACTCACCAATACCACATCATATGTAATGTCTTGCTTTATATACAGTATATTCAACGTTTGACCTTCATCCATATGCATTGCACATGTCTTTGTAGCTTTATACATTTTATGTAAGTAGATGCGCACACTTGTACAGAAGGTGTTAAATACACATGCCTTCATATTATGTTAAATAGAAAAGACAATATTTTGCTGCATACCTTAAAATCTGACCCTGAATAAAAACAGGGGGTTTTATACCTTGTTAAGGTATTGTATAATACTTAATTCTTTCTTGTTGCATAGAATGGAATTATATCAGAACACTTGATTCAAACATGACTATAATACAATGAATTTTAAGCTCTACTTCAGCCACTATGAATAAAGGAGATTATTCCCATTAAGGTGTGACTTTATTGCATAATGTCAATAAACATTATTTGGTCCTTGTTTTTTACTACAGGTGTTAAGCAGGTGATTAAGAAGTTAAGCAGGATATATACCTGTTTAGTGACATTCTGTCAACAAGTGCTACCGAACACAGAGATCCTGGCTGAACACTGTTCCTTTTAACTTTTCAGATCATGCCACTCCTGTCTGTCAGACAAATACAACAGGAATTACTCAATTTAACACCATTTCAGTTCTAATTGAATTCCATTTGCTAAATCCTGAATAAATACATTACAACTGCTGCTTCGGTCAAACAGAGAGAAATAGCCATCTTTTAATGACTCCCCTGTGGATTTAATGCCTATTCTATCTGTTAGAATAATGATTCCCTACATCACTGGAATATATTTAAAGGATAATAGTTATTTAAACATGCCAAGTCTTTATACAGCAGATAAGTATTTTTAATTTGCATTTATGAAATCAAAAGGAGGGCTAGAATAACTAGTTACCAATTTGCCTGTTTTCTAAAGTATCTTGGTATCAGAGCAAAGCTACAGGACTATGAAAAGGTTTTATGTTTGCTTTTAATATCAGTCTTAGGTGGGGAAAAAGGATCCCATCAAGGATGGGATTCACGTCACCAAATATAGATAACTACCATGGAGATGCACCCCCTGCTCATCACCCCTGATAGTCTACTGGGGAAAGTGGGCCACCTACAGGTGATTGATCTTTTTGGACAGCAGATATATGGAAAAGCTTAGATGAATGACTCCATAAAAGTGATCTCAAAAAGGACTAAATTCAAAGATATTTTGCCCGTTATAGGGATCTGAAGTTAGGTGAGATGAATCCTCCTTAAGACCATAAATGAGAAGTCCATTTGTTGAAATTGGGAGGCTCGCCCTGGAAAGGAAGGGAAATGCCTTATAAGGTCTAAGTTCAAGGGAAAGGAGGGAGTGAAATTGTCTCACTTGAAAAGAAACAAACCAAACCAAAAATTGGAATCTTTCATTTGTTTCAAACCAGTTGAATATTTGAACCTAAAATATCACCCTTTTTTTTCTTTCTTTTCAAGAGATATTAATCTCTGCTGCTGCTGCTGTCACTCATAGACCAGTGGTTAGGCATTCACCTGGAACATGGGAGACTGCACTTCCCAAAATCCTGCTCTGAACCAAGCAGAAGGAAGACGTGAACCCACACGTCCCTGTATTGAGATGAATGTCATTGTTACTGAGACATGGTAGGTATGCAGACTTCTCTGCCTTGCTAGTTTTGTGACCGGTCACCTAAGTCCCACTTTTTTTTAATCAGCCCAAGTTATTTGCCAAATTTGACTCAAAATGCTGAATAATTTCAGTTCTAATTAACTTTTTTTTGAATAAAGTATTCACAGCCTCCCACTCGCTCTGCCTCCAAAATTCCATCTTTAGCGGAGATTTTGTGAAACAATGTAGATCATGAGAAAGAGAGAATCTAATATAAATCATGTACTTTGCAGAACTTCTTTTAAATATAATGTGTTAAGCATAATGGTCTTAAATATATGGTCTTAAAAACATGTCAATGCTAGATAATTTTTTAGGGCTGTGTTCCAATTAAATCCATTGAAGCTTGAGTTAGAGGTTACAGGTTGAAGATTCATACAGGACTTGAATGACTCTTGCTACAGAAGTGGATCTCATCTCTTTGAACAAACGTGGTCAAATCTGTGGTGAAGGCACCACACGCAAGAAACGCCAGTTCTTGCTGTGGAGCAGGATTTCTGTGAGCCCAGCTCCCTTAACCTCTCCCACCCAATTAGCCAACTGATGATATTTGTGTCTTGTAAGCAACATTTTTATGGGGAAGCTCTTTGCCCTTTCTGGTGAGGTAGAGACTAACTCTCAACAATGAAGAGTTCAAAGACCCATGTTATGTTTTGTCTCAGAAAGTTGCCTTGAACGTTAAATGAGTGGAATGAACGCTGAAATTGAGAGCGTTCCCTTATCAACCAGAATAGAGAGAAGACGAGTTACCTCCCCTGCTACCTCCAGGCACGCTGCTGCTTCTTCTTCACCACTTCCTCTTTTTCTGTACTATTTTCCAAACATTCAAAAACTCCTTTGATTTTTATTTTACCCTGAAGAATTTTTAATGTTTTACTAATGTTCTGAATGCAGATCACTAAGAGAATATATTTCACCCAGAAATTAGCTAAAATGTAGCTATGGCAAAAGTATCATGTACCAGGAAATAGATTTTATGAGTTTAAAAATGTTTGATCTGTTGTGTGCGATTCATTCTGTTTTGGAGTTCCCACTTAGTCCTTTCAAGATAAAAGTTTAAAGGTATGAGGGTGGCAGAGTGGCTCCTGCTTTCTTTGCCTGTGGACAGCTTGCTCACAACTCCTTCTCCACTACCAAAGCAGAGTTGTTTTAAAATATATTCACAATAGTGTTGCGGAAAGTTATATTTTTCTTAGGATAGCTACCAGTAAATATGTACCCTGTGGTGCACTGTCACTAAGGTAATCCACCATGGGTGATGAAAATACATTGAGTTCAGGATTTTTAACAAGTAAAGGAATGCAGCACGAAAATTTTATTTGTAAGTTTGTAAGCTTGAGTTGAATGAACGGATGAGATAATGGAGCTACTGATGATTGCCAGCCACCAGAATGCTTATTCATTACTGAAACGAAATTTTGCTGATTTTACAGTCTCCGGGGAGTGCCTTCACGTTTCCCACTTACACCCTTGGCCTTAGTATGTTGGTAGCACTTCCCTCTAAATCCGATGTGGTTCAGAGCCCCATGACTGCTTTCAAGACTGTACTAGCAATGGTATGTTAAATATCCCCATTGATAGCATGGTGTCATTGGGGAAGTCACAGGGGTCACCTTACTTATTGTCACCCTTCAGGTGACACTTCTTGCCTTCAGGTTTAATATTAACTGAGTTGATGACAGAATAAGTGAATTTTTTTCCCCCTTTAGTTGTTTTGGTATACTTATGAATCATCTTACAAAATCTGACAAATAGCCCACTCCAAGATAAAAGATCAGAAACTACCAGCTTCTCTGTGCTGTTTTCACACCTGATGGTATTTCCACTGTGGTCAATAAAGGGAATAAAGGAAAAAACATGCAGTGATTTTGCTTCTTCAAGTATTAAACCCTGAATGAGATATTTAGGATCACCTGGCCATACTACTTGTCCTTTTGAATATTATGGATGAATGGTGACAATGTATTTTTGAAGAACTGTCAAGAGATAGTATATGGGCAGGTGTTCAGAGGATCCCCTTTAAGGTTGTTTAGTTTTGTTTCTTGTATACCTAGACTTTAAAAATCAGTAAGAATGATTTGAAGAGGTGGCTAGTTGTGATGATAGGATGACTTATGTTAGAATATATGGGGTTCCATTTTCTGTCATTTTGTTTTATTCTTTTTCTTTTTCCCTTTCTTTATGCTTTCCTTTTTTTTCTTCTTTTTCTTTCTTTTTCTTTTTATTCTTCTTTTTACTCTTCTTTTTCTTTTTTCTTTTTCTTTTTCTTTTTCTTTTTCTTTTTCTTCTTTTTCTTTTTCTTTTTCTTTTTCTCTTTTTCTTTTTTTTTTCTTTTCTCAGGGTGACCTTAAACTAATCTAATCTATGTAGATAAAAAAACCCCATCTTCTACCTAATGAAAAGATAAGATAAACCCACACAGATTTGAAGTGTATGATACACTGTTATGTGCTTACAAACCAAAATGTATTGGCAGCAGCCCAAAAGTGTCTTAGAAGATACACAAAAATAAGATGGACAGGTAGAAACAATTATTGATCACGACCTTTTGTACTAGGAGCTAAAGTTAATAACATTTTATATCAAAATCAAGTGTGGATCCTTAGGGTGAGACATGTATTCTGAAAATGTTTACTCATACTTTGCTATGCACAGGCTTGTAGGGAAGCAGTTCAAACTCAGTAGCAGGGAGCAGAAAAATGGAAGATCACAAAAACTTTGGAAACATAAGTGCTAATCAGTCATTATTTGTTCTTTTTTTAAGTTAACGTGGCTATATGTGGCCAAATACAACTAGATTGGATTTTTTTTTTTTAATTTAAAATTCCTTGGTACACAGAACAACCATTTCAGGAAAGAACATTCAGATCATTATATTTGCAATATACATTTTAGTTATGCTGTTTAATTAACGAGAACAAATGTAGTGTGTGCTCACAGTGTAAAATGAAGAATCTCATTTAAGAATGGGTTAGGAAAACAATGTGTAAAACTAGCATTTTGCAGAACAGAGCTGTGTTTCAGTTGTATACGCAGTTATTGCAGCCACATATGCAAATCTGGAGAGTTGCAGGCATAAGTCTACTTGGACACTGTCCTGGTTTTGGCTGGGATAGAGTTGATTTTCTTCCTAGTAGCTGGTATAGAGCTGTGTTTTTGGTTTAGTATGAGGATAATGTTGATAACATACTAATGTTTTAGTTGTGGCTAAGTAGTGCTTACACGAAGTCAAGGATTTTTCACCTTCCCATGCCAGGTGCACAAGAAGCTGGGAGGGGAACAGCCAGGACAGCTCACCCAAAGTGGCCAAAGGGATATTCCATACCATATGACATCATGCTCAGTATATAAGCTGGGGGGAGCTGGCCAGGAGGCAGCGATCGCTGCTTGGGGACTGGCTGGGCGTCGGTCGGCGGGTAGCGAGCAGTTGCATCACTTGGTTTTCCTGGGTTTTGTTCCTCTCTCGCTCTCTCTCGTTGTTTTCCTTTTCATTACAATTTTTTTTTTCCAATTATTAAACTGTCTTTATCTCAACCCACGAGTTTTCTTACTTTTGCTCTTCAGATTCTCTCCCCCATCCCACCAGGGCAGGAGGGTGAGCGAGCGGCTGTGTGGTGCTTGGTTGCTGACTGGGGTTAAACCACAACAGACACTTTGTGCATTTTGTTATCTGTTTTGTGTATGCAGTCAGAATAAGTAAATGTGAAAGCTGGGAGTATGAGTCCCTGGCTGCCTTGAACGACCATGTCCAGTCTTATACTGCTTGTGGGCAGAGGAAGCTTGAGATTTTATTCTGGACTCGGTCATTAGTTAACGGGACAAATATTCTGTCTCTTCTGTGGTCAAACTTGACAGAAGAGGCATAAACTGTCCTCAGGTCCCTAGGGATTATCTCAAATAGGACGCAAACCCCACAAGTATGGACCAAGTCTAGCCAGCTTGCCAGTTTTCCTTCCCATGGCCTGTAGTGTTGAAGATCCATCAGCATTAAGAGCAGGAAGATCAGGCAAGTGTAAAAAGGATGGCACAGGTGATACCATGATGCTTGTACTAAAATAGAGCATTAGCTTGTGGCTAGGCAAGAACACGAACTGGAGAGATTCCAAAGGTTCCTCTTGTTGCTGAGTGCAGCATAACCTGGATGCAGAAGAGAATCTCTGAAGATACCATTCTGTAAGATTGGTCTAAAGGAAGGTTTTACCATGAATATTGTGGATCTATGCCAACTAAAATAACTTTGCTCCAGATTGAGACAACTGTGAACAAAGGAAAAAACCAAGCATACTGGCTGTATTTACACATTGACACTTTGAATCAAGCTAACAATACTCCTGGTTTAGGTGTTAGGAATTGTCTGTAACTCTGAACTTGTATGTTCACAGCGGGAGGTTTGAAAACAATTTCCAAAGGTTGCCATCAGTTGCTTGCTGCTTGAAGGTATCTTTGTGGTTTTGGAGGCATTCTCGCTCTCATTTCAAATTAATGAACTCTGTGTCTTTCTTTGGGTCTGACCCGACTGCAGTCATGTTATTCCTGTACGGACAGGTACACGACAATGTTTCCTTAATGTACAATTATGACTGGGTTGGGTTTTTTTCAACCAGAATTATTTTCTTCTTTCCATTTCCTACCCTGCAAAAACATGTGTATAATATTTTATTCCCTTTCTTCTTGCAAGCTTTGCTAATTATACTACAAGTAAAGGCCTTACTCTTTTCTTTCTGTTACATTTGAAAAAGGATGCTTAAAGATGGCATCACCTTTAGGAGAGATTTCTGGCAGAAGAAATTTCTATTTTCCCAACAACACTCAAGGCTAAGTTTGTTTTGATTGAACACTCTTCAAATGTGTGTGTGTGGGGGGGGTTGCCTTTATACAAAAGAATAGCTCTCCTTCGAAGGAAAAATGATATCTAAAGTCTCTCTCATACTTTGGCAGTTCCCTCAGATACTGTAAAGAATATTTCTTATTTCAGAACAAAAAAGGAAATTAAGACGTTCTTGGTTTCACGCGTGTCTGATCTGCATAACTGAAAACTCTGAGACAAATGGCCATTGGTTAAAAATCCAGAAGTATCTAAGGAAAACAGGATTTCACCTCTTGTGGCAAATTAGGAGAAAGTGGATTACTATGTCATATACATTTGAAAAATGTGCTTTTTACTTTTTTCCTCTGTAATCCTCCTCACAATTGGTGATTGCACCGCCCTTTGTTTCCTAAAAGGCATTTAAAAAACAGACTAATATCAGGTCTTACATGAGCTTCAAAAGGCCCTAAAAATGCCATGAATCTCCCCAAGTAGGGCAGTATTCAGTCTTCCAAAAGGGTCCAAAACGCTGTGGTGAACCATAGTTAAAACCCATGATCATTTCTTATTAATATAGCCACATTTTTCATATTAGGGATGCAGCTTTTGTTTTTTGGAATTGTGAAGCATCTTGCTGGCATTTCATCTCTCCTGCATCGTTTCTGAGTCTGAATTCTTCCTCACATCGTCAGACGATAGAAATCTATATACAGCACCTTTGATCACCCTGAGCTGCTCCCACAGAACACAGCCCAAACCATCTAATCTTTGGAAGATCAGTTATGGACTGGGGTATTTGGCAGTCTGATTCTAGAACATTATTGTAACAACAACATCTCTTCCTTCATTTACAGGTGGGAATGCTGCATCTACTCTCCCAGTGTTTTGTGCTGAACAAAGTCCTCTGGGCTAAACAAGAGACCAGAAGGTATGAAAGAAGCAGACAGACCCCAGAGGGAAGCCCTCTTTTGCTCAACAGTTATCAAAGCGGGATTTACTGCTGCTACTGCAGTTTCATGAGGCAGAGCTAATTGCGATAGGGATCCTGCAACGATGACGCCTTGCAGGAATAGAAGCAATAAGCTCCGTATGAGAAGGTGGTCTTGTGCCTTTAGATCTTGGGAGTAGCATCTTCAAGTTCTCATATGTAGTTTTACCAACTTAATGGGCCCTGCTACCTTTTATGTAGCTAAGTAAAGTAAAAGTCTCCGATTTAAACTTCTTTTTCCACTATAAGGTTTTTACACAAAATGAGATGAGACAATCTGACTTATGACCTTAGATATTACTAAAAAAAATTGCATACATGCTTGCTTAATTTGCATGTGTCTCTGAACATTTGAGCTAACATACATTAAAGATACATACTGCTTCTTGTCCTGAGCACCTTTGTAATATGGGCTGCTGAAAGAGACTACCTAAGCCACGAGTTTCTAGTAAGTATTTGTCATGAAGCTGTGGCAATTACTGAAATGACTGTGCATTTGCTCTATTGATTGTTGGCCCACCAAAATAAAATTACATTTGGCTTCAGATAATTCATTTTCTGTACCTGAATATCAGTTTGCTCTCTGCTGAGACCTATCAGCAGAAAAATACAGTTAGTAGGTAAATGTTACCGTTTTTCTTCCTATTCTGAAAACATCTCATTATAGACAAAAAAAAAAAAATCACAGTGGGATTCAGACATGTAAATGCCATTTCATGTTTGTATCTTGTGAGTTTTATTTCTAGGAGTCAGGCTACTTACAGGCACCACCAAAGTAATGGGAGGAGCGGTGTGTTTAGAATAGTCCTGATGTGTCCACGAGCCAGAAAGGCACAGAAGGTAAAAGGACTGACAGCAGCAGTAGATGGGTTAAAAGGACACATGAAAATTTGCATGCGGTAGTCTCCGGCATGTTGGGCTTAGTTACCAACTCTGATTTGTGTCATTGCTGACTAGTAATGTAGCAGTAACAATTTAGAAGGCTAGGAAACTTGAGGGGCATAATTTTGCCCAAGATGCTTATCTTCAGTGCCTGCATTTTTTCTGTGCGTTATCTATGTTTAGTCCCGCAGGCACCTATTTCTTGAAAGCAGATGCAAATCTCCAGCATTAGTAATTGTACATATGCAGTCAGGTTCTCTGCTGAAAATTTGGCTCTGTGTTCATCAGCTGGTGGCACTAAGGGAGCACTATTTAACTTTGGTTGTCACTTGTGCAGAAAACTTTAAGTATTCTTCGTACAGAGAAGATACCATGGCTTGCTAAATGCAGACCGACTTATACTAGTCATTATAAAAGGAAATTGTAAACATAGTCTGCAAGTTTGGCTAATGGGCTACATCCTTAGTGCCTGTAATACAGCAACATTTTAAAGTGTGACATATCTGAATCCAATAGCACACAGCAGTTAGTCATTAAAAAACCCCCAGTGTTATTGCCTGATACACAGATCCAGTGATCACAAAATGCTACATATTATCGTATGAAACAGTTACATTGGAGATGGCTGGGAACAGAGGGTTTGATTCTTCTTTATCTTGTGGCTATTTAGCACCAGTCTAACCATCTCAGAATCAGAAAAGCTCCAATTTGTCTTTGCATATCCTCTCTGGCATAATGCTGAATGCTTTCTTGATTATTTACAGATGGTTATAGCATAACCATTTCATTACATTGTGAGAGATGCACATAGCTCGTCATATAGAACTGTAGACATTTAACAGGTTTAAACCATTTTCCCTTGAGGTTAATATAATGATTCCTGTTGATTTCAATAAGCATTGGACAGGACCCTTAGTGCCGCTTTTCCCCATATGTTTTAAAATGAACATTTCTTGCCAATATTTTCAGGTTTATTGTAGCTTCCTTCTGCCTCAGGCAAGGAAAAACAACAGGACACAATGACAGCACATTATGGGAAGTAGCATGATAAATTCTAAATAGATATAATTAGCATGTGACCCAAAAGAGACCTGCATATAATTAATATTGAAATATGGTGCATGCATTATATAGGAAAACATATTGTGTATTCAGAGCGGAATGTTTGGAGAATGGAGGTCTGTCTGTAAATGGCTTGTCATTTTTTCATTTTAATCGGAATTGAAATTTCTGCACTTGAAGAAATACAGAATGATCATTAAAAACACTTGGACTTTAGAAATGACACCACCTGCTTCCCTTTCCTCCTTTTTATTGTGACAGTGGGAAAAAATCCTTAAATCTTCAACTGGGGAAATGTGCATTAATGGGGAAGCAGACCTCTGAGCAGACTGACAAGCTGTTCAGGAGCATGAGGCTTTTCAGCAAATAACATTCACTTCTCTAGTAGTTTGTGGTAGATTATGTCATATCTAGAAGTCCATACTTATTCAAACAGCAAAGTGAATGAATAACAGATACATAATGAGCATCCATGAAAAAGGGAAAGAACATCTCAGATATAAGGTGACGATTAAGAGGGGTAAAGCCAGCAGTGAGCTGTGAATGTGTTGCCTTCTGAGTGACATTCAGTTCAGATCACACAGCAGCTCATTACGCAGCCTGTTTATACCAGAGGGAAACAAATATAAGAGTTAGTCCTTTATATTTCACATTAAATGCAAAGAGTTCAAGGGAACTGAAAGACCTCATTATGGAATCTGATACCACCCTTTGTATTTTGCTGGGTCCTATTTTAAGTAAACTGAATAATTTTGGTGGGTTTTCTAAAGACTTAATATTAAATATTTAATTAACATTTATTCTGCAACTTTGGAAGCTGACGCTTTGGATCAGAAGAAATAAATATAAACCAGATGTTAAGCAGAGGCAATAAATTTCATCTTAATTGTAACTCTGGAGATGACTTTCTCACCAAAACACGTTTTTTTTCTCTCTTGTAGCTTTAATTCTCAGCTCTGTAATTGGCACAGTGCACTGTCCAGCTATATTTTTGGTTATATTAGTTCTTCCAGTTATATTTTTGCACTAAGTTAAATGCAAGTTCATAGTCACATTTTCAAGTAGTAATCTTCAGAAACAGACTATGTCATGGTTTAGTAGCTGCAAATTCAACATTTTGGATTTTGTGGCAATTGTGTCTGATAAAGTTGTTGCTACAGAAGGTATCTGGCATTTTGGTTCATAAAATCTCGTATGTGCGATTGTATAGTAGACTAAAGGATGGCTGGTGTCTGCAGGCAGACTCTCTTGCATTGTGACCTTGCTCGCTTTCCTTAGTTAAATGAAGCTTGATTTGAAGCAGAGCTGAATAGAAGCTCTTTAAGGTAAACCCAGATTGCTGTGGGAAGTGCTGTCAGTCAGTTACCGTCTAGCACTTGTCTGTGAGTCAGTGCTCGGGACTGATGTGTCTCTGGGTTTTGAACCATTGCCCAACATAAAATTGAGCTTTCAAATGTGAGTTCATTAAAGATAGCATAACAATGTTCACAGAAGTGGCATAATTGGACCTAATAGTTTGTTTCACCATGTTTCATGTGTTCTGAATGTTTTCTTCAATTAACAATTATTCTGCATTATTTTTTCCCTTTGCTAAATAGTTGTTTAATACTATGGTTGAAAACAATGAAACTCTTCCTTTACTGCGATTTCCAACCAATTAGTTCTGGGCAATGGGTTGCCCGTGAAAACTCCTGACATGTCTCATGGCCAGAAGAAATGAAAAAATAAAGCAAACTGAGGTTATTATCAAGCAAATTATAGACTTCTGCACAATATTGCTCAGTATTGTTGCCTCTTGGCAAGCAAAGCTTTGGATGGCTATCCTAGAAAAAAGCTGAACTGTCTCGTGTGTGTTTTATTTACATTAAATGCTTTTAGAACGAATCTGGTACAGATTCAAGAGACTTAAGAAGAGGTTACAAACAGAGAGATCTAGAAGAAAAAAAGAGATAGTGAGAAAGGTTCATTGTGCTGGTCGTAACGATAATTGAACTTATCTTGAAATATTTATTAATTGAGTATTCAAGCTGTTTGAATCTCCACATTTTCATGCTTTTCATTATATGAAAATTACATGACAAAATGCAAAATTTTTTTTTTAATTGCTGCAGAATGTTTTGCTAGCTTTATTTCCAGGGCTGTCCTGTTACTACTCAGTGCTGAAAGGAAGCAGTTCACCCTTGGTGCACAATGCACAACGTGGACCTTCAGACCTCAGTGAAGGCAGGCATGTTAATACATGAAGTGAAATGTTTCCTAGGCCAGCGTTTCATCCACAGCAGAACTGCTGTGCAGTTTTTTATGATGCTTTCATAAGGATTAAGCAAAGAAAATTATATTTCAATCCAATCATATTGAAGTCAAAAGAACCATTAAACTGGACTACTGAAGTGGTTGATTGGACTGGACTATTCCTGAAGACCACCAAACTTCTAGCAATACTCTGTTCTTAATTCCAAAAAATGTGTGGGTACTGCATATCATTTACAAAATGTATTGTTAAACTAAAAGTACAGCGGCCTCTCAGTTTCCCTGATTTCTTTAGCCTTTTAAATAGTCCACTCATTTTTCCTCTTTTGTTGTTAAATAGAAAGCTCCAAATAAGGATCTCTGTCAGTCAATATTGCAAGTGTTTTTATTTTACCCTTTTCAAACAGTGAATACCATTTTTAAGTTGTTACAAGGTACTAGTTGTATACAAAATAATGCTTCTGATGGTAAAATTGCCAGTTACAGGTAGTAATTCCTTCATTGACTGTCAGACCTGTCATGTTGCAGAAAGGTAGGTCAGTTGAATTGGTTATTAATGGATCTATTCAAAAATAAGCATTTAGGGTTTGTTTCCACAAAAAAAAGGACTGGCTGCATCATTTCTCTGTGGGAAGTGAGTAATGTCTTTATCCTTTTTAGCCAATTAATAAACTGTGATCTCTAGAACAGTAATTTCAGGATCATGCCATTATTTGCTAATTCTTCATTTCTTCATTTCTTAAGAAAATATTAAAATTGCAGTTGGCCACAGCCGGACAGGCCCATGCATCATTGAAGAAACCAGTAATTTATGATGCATTTGGAACTCTATATTAACATTCCAGGCTGTGATGAAGTTTCATATCGAACAAGGTCAGGCCTGATTGTATGATTAAATAATTTGAAAATGTTATTAAAAGTTTGCGTTTCTCTTCAGATTTTCAGCCTGACTATTTTACTTTGGGGCACTCCATTAATCAAACCCACATAGGCTTTCTTGGGTCATGTTCATTCCATCGCCTATTTATGCAGACACATAGTGATCAGGTTAAACAAGCTGCAGAGGGGTTATAAAGTTTTCACAAGTTCTTGTTTTTTTTTTTTCTTCAAACCTGGAAATTAGATACATATCAGTTGTTGTGGCCAGGTCTTTTTTGTGCTTGGGTGATCACACTGTGAAAGCTACTGACTTACACCTCAACCAGTTACCTGTATCTTTTGCAGAGTTATTCTTCTGCTATGCTTCCAATTCACCTCCCATTTTTACCAAGATCTCAAGGTACACAGCTGAGTACCTGGTACACATTGGTAGCATCCAGTCCTTCAGAATCTGATGGATTTATCCTGATGCCACCTCACAGCGCTGCAACCTCTATTTGCACATGGAGAAAGAAACTACTGAGCTGAGAGGACGGATCTGAGATTTCTCAGGGTGTCTGGGATAGAGTGGCTGGTTAAACTCAAGTCTCCTAAATCTCTTGCTTGAACCTAATCACTGTTTTGGGAAATATCTAGAAACATTTTGCATGTTAATGAAGTGCTATTTGGTAAGGGATGGCACCTACAAATGTGGGATTTGAGCACAGGAGTAACTCAATGGGCTTTTTTCCTGTGATTGAGACATCAGTCTCTACAGCCCCTTAAACATAAACTGGGGTACAATACATTAACACTTTATGTACTTTTAATTGAATAGGGCTGTTACTGAGTTTGCTGGTTGCAAACCCCCATTAATATCCACATTTCTTGTATGGAAAACTGTGAAACTGAATCCCTCCTGCAAAATGACACTAAGTCATCTTTCATCCTGCTCCTTAGCAAGGACCTTTGGTCCTTGTTTCTCGCCTCTTTTCCTCAGCTATAGCACTTGTCAGTTTGTATTATGCATACTTGTAAATAACAGAAAATGAAAAAAGCTATTATCCAGGTAGAAGGTCATGGAAGTTTTACAATGTGGGCTTTGAATAATCTCAAATGATAATTACAGTGTTAAAATTAGTGTGTATAAATGTATAATGTATTACATAAATTTTTTATATAATATGTATTTATTTATATAA
>NW_009196058.1:15775-47575 GCF_000690835.1 Fulmarus glacialis | reverse complement strand
TGTAAAAACATTTTTTGTTGTCTCTCAAGTTTCTTAAGTTTCTTAAGGAGCAAAGTCAGGGTATGTTCCTGGCTTCTCTTAGAGTAAGTTCCATATGTACTCCTCAGCCTGGACTTACTGGAGCACATCTTCGCTTCCTGCACACCTAGGCTGCATTTCCATGGGAGCACATAAATATATAAGGAGGGGGTTTCTTAAGTCTCACCCCAGCATGAAGCCAGGATTCAGGATGGGAATGCACCTGGAACTGGAAGCTGGGAAGTGTTCTCAGGTACTGCAGTAAAGACCTGTGCCTTCCCAAAATTTTCATTATCCTGTTTATCCATATTTCATTCCATCTGCAACACTGAACTACATAGTACCTCAACACTATATATTTCTTTTATGAAAGCTGAAACATCTTCCCTCTAAAGGAATACAGCAAAGTTCAGCCTTAAGATTAAATTCTTGTAATTATAACCCTGTAAGAAACCTTTGAAGTTATTAGTATCTCTCAATGGGCTTTTCTTTCATCTGCTTTCTGCCCTAAATTGTACAGCAGGAAAGTTAGGAAAAAGCCATGGTAGATGGCAAAGTGGTGCTTCAGACTTATCATTTGGGCTTCGTTATTCCTGTCCGAGACCTCTAGTTCAGCAGCAAGGTTCAGGATACCTTTTTAACTGGTATGGGACAAAGACTGAAGAAAAGGAAGATTCTCTCCATTCTAGTTTTATTTTAAGTCAACAATCTCAGCACTCATCACAATGAGCAATTTATTTGATATCCATATTCTACCTCAAGACGTCATTGACATCTCCCATATTTCCTTCGCCCGAATCCTTCTCCAAATATATCTCTGCAAATCAGTAATAACCTTACAACACTGTCATTCAAGATGGGACTCACACTACCCAGTGTCAGTCACACAAAAATTAAGCCTCTAATTTAAGCTACTCATCTATACTTTTTCTATAGTCACTAAAGAGAAAAATGAACTTCCAGGGCATGATGTATTCCATCCTGAATTCTGGAAACCTCATTGTTTTACCCATTTACTACAGCAGGACCCAAATGTCTATATTTTTGCTTAATTGCCTGCTTCCATGCCCAGACTGTCATTTGATATACAAGACCCCTCCCATGTTTTCATGAGCATGCTTTTTCTGAGAAATGGCTGAAAACCAGGTTTTTGTGGGCCAGTATGGCAACAGACTGGGAAGGCTTAGTTTGTGAAACACTCACAAGATTCTAGGTGAGCTGTTATCTTCTCATGCACGACTCACCCTGTGCCTTTGAAAGTGCACTACAGAGTGCATGTTCCTGCTCCCACAAAGTACCCCAAAACAGGAAAAAAGATCGCATGAGTGTGTTGACTGCTAGTGCTAAGATACTGTTTGTCAGCACAACAGCAAGATCCTGTTTAGCTCAAAAAGTCCTGTATCTTGGCATGCATATTTTGGTATGCAGGTCAGGGATGTTATTAATCACTAAGAGGAGGGAGGGCAGATGTGAAGTATTTTTGTAGAAAGACTTGAACAAGTCACTTAATCTAAAATACAGATTCTAAGGAAAGAAATATCAAAGAAACATGCTGGTGAGAAACTAGATAGGTTATTCCACTGAGAGGTGAAGTGTGTGTGCTCTTTCTCTGGAGGTGGTGTAAGTGCAATTCAGAAAAGCCTCCACTGAGCATGGCCTAAGTATACTTGATCCTGAGGTGGCTTCTAGATCTACATTTCTGTCTATAAAATAAAGAGTGAATACTGACCTTTTTCAAATTAATCAAAATCCAGTTGTTTTCTTGATGTTGTGTGAATACAAATTAAAGCCTAATTCTGTTTGCATTTTGAAGTATTCTATATGTTTTTCCACTGCACAGATTTGGCAGAAAAGCTTTGAAACGCAGTTGAATTGTGCAAAACTGTGAAGCTTAACAACATCTGTCAGCTTAAAATACTTAGGTCTGGGTTTTTTTGCTAGAAATTAATTCTACTTGTTAGTTACAATATTATTTATAGGTTCCCAAAATCTCTGGGATACTACAAAAAAACCTCCTGTTTTTTAAAGGTTTTAAAAGTTTTCAAGATAGGATTTGAGAATAAGGCTGTCTTCAAATGGACCCAAGAATCTCCTTTACTTTCTACCTTAGTGTTTGGTTCTCTTCTGTCTCTCAACTTTTCAAAATTAACTCCTAAGCAGTGAAACCTTGTGCCTAAGTTTCAAGGTAACTTTGCAATGCTTTTATGACACTGCATTCTGCTTTTGGAAATAGTTCACTGTTTTTGCAGGAATGGATTCCAAGTGTCCACCTATGAAGTTCAGAAATCTGCTCATCTGGTAAAGATAATTTTTTAAAAGAAATGTCTTACTACAAATCCCAGTTCCTTTCCTGAGTGCCTAATTATGAAGCAATTGCTCTTACCAGGCCTGAGGGCATTTTATTTTTAGTAAGTTTAATGATGCTACATGCTGGCAAGTTCAGGACCATTTTGCAGGAAGAGCTGTTTTCAAACTCTTTCTAGAGCACCTACTTAGCAGTCTCAAGCATAAATCTTTCAGCATCCAATACATGGAAGAACTCTTTCATCTACACATTAATTCAGAGTGCTGTTTTCTTTACGAAAGGAAAAGAGACAAACAGTACTTGCTGTGTATACTTCTTATCTAGTATTTTAAAAGGATTTTTTCACTAGTTAAAATAGAGACATGCTAGAAGACGTACAGTTTACATGATGTCAACATCAGGTTTGCACACAACAGTCATGGAATACAAAAGTCATAGTGCATAAATAATTTCTTTCTTCTGTAGGCAAGTATGAAATTGCAAAAATCACACCAAATATGTCTGATGAATAGAAAATGTCTTGGCTGGCATTCTGCTTTATGTGAGGTAGTTGCAATGTCAAACTAAAGAACTGTTTAACAAAACAAGCAAATATTAAAATAATCATGCATAACTTAAGACACACATTTCAGTTTAATGTGACTGCCTTCCTCCAGATGTAATAGTGGTCTTAATTTGCTATAGGTATGCCTGGTATTAAAACTACTACTGAACAATAACATTTTCCTCAAGGTTACATAAGCTTTAATTTATCTGTCTTGAAATTCATACGTTAGTTAGTTTCTCTTAACTTACCTAAGTATCCTCCATATTCATTTAAATCATCTAAGCAATTAAGGTACAGTTATGAATGCTATTTGCATGAATGAAAATGCTGCATTTTGGCATGCTCATGTATATGAAGGGCCAGCCATATGTCATCACGATTGTGCTATGTGTCCTCTAGAACTGACACAATACTGGACTGTTTAAATGGAAATAGCCTAGGCTGGTGGAAAGTGAAATCATCAATTTTCTCCATTCCCTCAGAGGGAGTAAAATTTAGAAGGTGGAAAAACTTGACACAAGAAAGCAAAGGATTTAAGTATTAATGGTGGTTTTACAAAACATAGCATCAGGGAGACCGGCATGCTGCAACAGGGCATGCTTAGCCATGGTTCCTGTCCAGCCGCTATGTCTGGGCTTGCTCCTCAGTATGGAGCAGGGAGGCCCAAAGGAGGATACCCTTCTGGGTTCTGTCCAAATAAAAAGTCAGGATATAGCCAGGGTCCACATACAAACTGAGGACTTGGGAAGCATTCCTAGGACCTGCAAGTTAGACATAGGCTCTAAGGCTCCCAAGCAGAGGGAGAAATGGAGCGGGACACTTATAAACAAATGTGTGCCTTTCAGATAAAAGAAAAGTGGAAGGAGAGAGACAAAAGAGAAAAAGAGAAGGAAATATATACAAGCATGGTATTCTGAAGAAGAAATTATATACAGAAGCAGAAATCCTAGACTCTTTAGAGGACTCTCGTGTGATGAATTGCCTAAAGCAGGGGAACATTTGCCTAAAGCAGGGGAACATTGCTTTGTGCAGGTCTGTATGTTTACAAAGTAAAGTATAACTCTTCTGGAGCCTGCACGTCTGCTTCATTTGCACATCTCCCTTAGTACAGAAAGTGTAAATCCTCCAAAAGGCTGCAGAAAAATACATGCTTAAAGTAATGGGAAGTCTTAAAATATCCTGGAGCTCTTGGGTGGTGGTACACCAGATCTACAAGGAAAATCCAAGGGATCTTTTGTGTTTCTTTTTTTTTAACTTAACCCAAAAACACTTCTGAGTTCCTCAAAAAGATAGGTGCCCCAGCTTTGCCCTGACTTCATAGTGGAGTGAGACACACCTGTGTGCCAGCAAGTAAGTCCACGCACAGCAAGAGAGTTCAAAGAGAAAGTCAGTGCTATAGCCTGCTCAGAGCAAGAAAAGGAAGAAGGTTCAGGAGCCCTCTGTAGTGGGACCTGAACAGAGCAGCGTGCTGAAGGGCAGCTCTTCCAGGCTGGGTGGCACCACAGAGAGAGCTAGCTTCGGGGCAATGGAAATTTTCTTCTATTACCCATTTTCTTCTATTACACATTCAAAACCAAAAACTGACTTTAAACTAACAGGAAGAAGCAACACATAGTACACCAGTAATCCCCAACACTGCACCTATTCATCTTAAAAAGGTATATTATGGTATTTTATGCATATCATATTGCTCATGTAAGAGTATCAGTATCATTTACATATTTTAATTGCATTTCATAATAATCTTCATTCTGCAGATGCCTAAGCTGAAGCTAAAAGAATTTGAAACCTTCTCAAAATGCTCATGTAGTTGCACTGAATATAAAAGGTTAAAACTGCAGAAGTGATGGAAAGAAGACAAAAATAGTGGCCATAGATTTTACATGAAAACTTGGAGACTATGGTTTTCAACTTCTGAAACACAAAGCCTGGAAAACCTCAGAATAGTATGAAGCTCATGACTCCTGTCATTGCAGTATTCTTTAGTCATTATAGCACTTGATAGTAAGCTTAAGATCATATATATGAATATGTACAAATACCAGTTCTCAAGGAGATTAGTAAGGTGTATAAAATCAGAAAATGAAGACCTGACATACTAACTGTATCATTCAGAAAAAATAACATCATTCAGTGTAAAGCAAGTGAAATAATTTTGCCAGGAATAATAGCCAAAGAGAACCCCAAGGAAGCGGGTAAAGGACTTTGAGGCATGTGTGTGGCACCACTCAGAGAGAGTGTCAGTTTAGCCAAATAATGAAACCAAAGAGAAAGCAGAAATTCACATAACGAAGCTGTGAATTCTAACTATAAAATTAACCTGTGGAATTATATTGTCTTATTCAATAAATATTCAATAAACTTTCAATTAAAATTTTGACAACAAAGATGTATAACAGAAATTTTGGCAGCTGACAACAGTTCATGGTCGAAAACATTTAGGATTCTGCTCAGACACGGAAAGTGGGACTCAGCACTTCACAGAAAGAGAAGTTTAGTGTTAGGGGAAAATCTGCAAATGTCTTCAAGGGCAAATGCTGCACTGTCCAGAGAAAAGACAAAGAAACTAAAACCTACAAGAGCAGGCCTGGTTCTGCTCTATTTGGCTTGGCGTTACCCAGCCAGCATATATAGCCACCCAGCCAGTGCATGCATGACCAGTCACAATACATGCTGCCTTTACTCCATGCAGTAGTTAAAGGGCAAGGGAAGGAAATGGGGTTGATTCAGAAAGGAAAAAAGGGAAAAGAGCTGGGAAAGCAGGCCTACGCAGGCAAAAGGACTCAACAAGAAAAAATATTTAAAATGAACCTATGTCAAAGACATATTACTTGGAGGGAGAAACAGAAGATGCAGGATTCTTAAGCAGGGGAGATTTCAGTCTGCAGGGTTACGTTTTAAATGCCAGCAGCCATGGCTGCAGCATATCTAAATAGCTTAATTTGATAACGAGGTGGTTTAGCTGGAGCATCATTTCCCAGCACTTGGCTCATAAACAACAGGAACACACAGAGAAAAACAGGTCAAAACAAAGATACAAACAGTCCGGCCAACCAGTATATATCTTACCCAAAGCAACTGCTTTCAAAATTTACTGAGATCTTCTCTCTCCCATTACTTCTGCTCCTGGAGTCCATGTTTCTACTTGCATGCCCACAGACACTAACTTACCAAGCATCTCTGTCTACATTGCTTTGATTTGCACTCCCTGCTCAACAGCATCTTTTTCTCCCATTCCTCAATTCCGAGCCAAATATAAGTAGCTCAGACAGTCAGCAGCACCAGTTTCCAAATGCATTGCCAGGTCTCAGTTCTCTCACATCTCCTCCCTTCTGTATTACCCCAAGAGTGTCCCTCTTCATCTTTCATCAAGGCTATACGTAAGCAGATTCTTTCTAAAATTTCACTCTCTAAAACAAAGATTCTTCCACATTGCTAAAATTGTCACCCAGGCTCGTTTCACTGTGCATCTCATTTACTGCAGTGTTCTCCCTCAGCCTGGACAAATGTAGTCTGTCATCTTTGGTATTCATTCAGAATGCTCCTGTGAAGTTCATGTTTGAGCCCATCATCTGCCTGTGCATCCATCCTTTACCTCATCAGTTATAGCTACTTACTTTCATTTCCAAGAAATTTCAAAGTCTAATTCATTCCCCTTCAGCCCTCTCCAAGAATTTCTTATTCTGTATCCAACAGCTCATTATGCTTGCCCTCTATGTCTGACTTGTTAAATGAGAGGATCTTTGTTCTTCTTTCTGTGCCATACTTCTCTGTAAACATCCCTGAATGAATAGCAGGAGACAATTGAAAATATTACATTCATTGTCTGAGTCCAAGATTAGATGCACCGAGGTTCTGAATTCAAAATGCTGTAACAGTAAAGCTGGGTGAATAATTTACAGCATGGAATTTATTTAATGAATTTTGCTTAATTTTCTGTTTACAAAATGGTGAATTTGGTATTCAGAAGTACTTACCAAATAATCCTTGCAAATTATTCTTGCCATGTTGTTTAAAAACAAGCAAATTTGAAAATTGATCTGTTTTGATGTATATATAGGTCACATGATAAATTTCTGTAGCCTAGTTACAGGAGTATATCTTAGAGGCAGGTTGTGGGTGCAAATACTATCTCTAAATACTATCTATATACAAATACGAATACAAATATCTAAAATGTACTGCCTGACAATAACTTCTAAAATTATAATTGTTGTGGTGGTGATCATTCCTAGCAATAAACTTAGCTTCCAGAATATCATCTGAAACAAATGAAAAAGATATAAACACACAAGCTATTTTTATTTTAAAATGTAAATGCTTTTTCAAAAGAATTGTCATTTTATTTTAAGCCTGATTCTCTAAGGAAAAGAAAAAGGGTTCATGGCCTGAGTTTTGTCTTTCTGTAATGCTCAACTGAGACATTTTCACCTAATACCACAGTAACTTTTTCAGACTTCTGGTTAAAAAACAAATGAAAAAAAGATTTGCAGGGGGGAGAAAAAAAGGGTACATACAGCTCCAAAATAGCCACAGTGCACTGCCTTGCTCATGGATGGGCTGTGGAGGGAAGCAGGGTACCTGTAGGGAGATTCAGGGGACACGAGGGCGCAGGGAGATGGAGGAAAACCCAGGATGAAAGGATCTGAGAAAGAACTGGCTATATTAAGGCAGTAACAGTGGAGAAAGGGTCTTACATGTGCAAGACATCCTTCCATAGAAAAATAGCTTTTGTTCATTCCTCTGCTCATAGAATTAGACGGGGGTCTTAACTTTTTGGAGTGTTTATTCATTTTCTGAATGCATAAATCTTATCTTGCCTATCTCAGCAGCTGTCATCTTATTTTACTGGTCAGGACAGTATTTCCATACAGTAACATCTTTCTATCTAAAGTGGCACAAAGCTAGGTGAAAGGCCATGGTCTAAATGATGTAATATTCATGACCTATGTATAAATATTCCTTCTTAGTGTTCTCACAGGACTCAGCCAACCTTCCTTCCCAACAGGTCATAGAGTTTTACATACTTTATTTCCTATTCCCATGCAACCATAGTTTTCAACAAAGAATGTCCTGAATGCCGCAAAACAGCTAACTAAAATTAATCATCTGGGAAAACATTAACTACACCCATGTACCAGATACAGCATGTGAAACAGGGTCACTAGATATCACTCTTGACTATGGGTCAGAAGGTCCTCAAGTCCCGTTCTCAGAGCTAGCTGAAGATCCAGTGCAGTAACATCAGATAAATACAAAATGCGATGAAACTTCCAATCTTTTCTGACTATATCACCGTAACAATTTTCAAATAAGGGCTGGTACCTTCCATTGTAGTCCTCTCCCAACGTGGCCTTTGGCTTCTGAGCGTTGGTAATACAAACCCCTAGCCCAGGAGCACAAAACTTATTTACAAGTGTGATCTTTTACTTTGGTATACTGTCCTACAAACCTATATATATACTATGTTCAGTTCTATGTGTGGTATGTATTGTAACTTTTCAGCCACAATTATTATTTAGGTGGGTAATTAATATTTTTGGATGGCTTTTAAAGTGTATTAGAGGCTAAAAATTAAAGGGACGGCACTCTTGTGAAAAGCTTTTCTCTATAGCCTGTCAAAAAATACTATTTGAAACAGTTTGAAAACTGGTGATTTAGTTTGCAAGCCTCAGACAGAAAACAAAGTCAATATACAATTTTACAACTACTTTTTTTTCTTTGGTGCATTCAGTTATAAAAAGAAATTTGCTCTACTTTTCCTATCACAAAATTGAAGGTATTCGATATACAAAACATATTCTCTGTACATTTCACAGGATAATTACACACATAATATCTTAACTGCGTTATTAAATTTTATCTCCCCTCTTTTTTCTCTCAAATACATACTGAATGCCAAATCCACTGAAGAGAAGTGAAGGTGATGAAGTCTGTAATAGGACCAACACATGAGACATCTTTTCTGCGAGTACCAAAGGAGCATGGCACCCCAGTGCCATGTCCCACTCATTCAATTTACTATGAATGGACATCTGCTGTCCTCTTCCTGTTTTTCAGTGCAAGTTTAAATCTCTTATAACACTTTTTTTAGTGAATGCTCTGCTCTTTAGGGAAAACTGGAATTCTTTCAGGGGAAAAAGAAGTGCCTAAACCCTAAACCATTCAAGTTTCAGCTGAAACAGAAAGTATTTAAGTGCCTTCCAGGAGCTGCAGCTTGGGCTATGATCATCACTGTGCACTTCATCACCCTTAGGACTGTGGCTGATGTGTCACCTAAAGGAAATCGGGCTATAATACAGGACATGTACGTTCCTATAGGAAAATGGGAATATAAGGCATATATTCCCACAGGAGAACCATGATGACAGCTCAGCATCAAAGTATTTGATTTTCAACGGGCATATTTCAGATTTATTTTTTTCACATGAAACAAAAATATTGCCTTTCCATTTTTATAGGGAAGGTCTGTAATTTAGGAAGATGGCTACTGGGATTTTTTTCTATCTTAGTTTCAATTAGATTTTGCTAACTTAGGACTTGAGATACTACCTTGTAGATGTCCAGGAATCCACACTGATGGTCAAACCGCGTGTAGAGTTCGTTCAGCATGCTGATGACCTGCATGGGCGTGCACTGCGCACAGATGGCAGTGAAGCCAACAATGTCCGAGAAGAGCATGGTGACATCATCAAACTTCCTGGCCTGAACCTGCTGCCCCTGCCACAACTGCTGAGCCACTTCTTCAGGGAAAATAGAAATAAGGAGATCTACTGTTTTCTTTTTCTCCTCTTCCAGGGCTTGGTGTGTGCATTCTAGCGTTGCCTTCAGTTTATCCATTCGTTTTTTCAAGCCATCCTGGGCCTTTGCTTGCTCCCCAACCAATATGACATCACGAGTAGCATCATGGATAGGTATGTCCGAAAGATGGAGGCCTCGGCCCATCAGTTCATCCAGCTTGTCCACACAGGGGGAACCCAGAAACAAAATCGAATTTGATTCTGGCACGTGAATCATTTGTCCTTTAATTTCCATCACCTGCAAAATAAAAACAGAGTTTAGAAAAGGAAATATTAGCTGATAGATGTGGATCCCCATTCTACTTTCCCCATCTTTCCTCTTCAGCTAAAATGATAAACATAAACTGTAGCCTTTTATACAGAAGCCTCCTACACTCACCTGTTCAAGTAATGAGATTCACATAGTCTACTCACCAAGGTGAGTCAGAAAATAGCCTATACTGACACAAAAGTATTCCCAAATCAGATGTTGGATTCTATTGCAACCCAATTAAATAAGAAAGCAACCACAATTACACGTATTTCTCAGAATGGTGTGTAAATAATGTTCCTGGAATGTACCTGGCCTTAAAAGCAAATTCCAGAGTAGCTCCTTCTCTGTTATTTAGCTGTAAATTATAAAAAGCACAAAATTAAAGGGAAATGACAACTATCTGAAAGCAGGTTACTGAAATGGTGAAGTAGCTTCCATTCTTTTTCAGCAAAACAGCTACTGAGTCAAACATGGCCATGTTATAGAGGAATCAAATAAGAACAGATGTGAAAAAGGACTCCATAAAATAATGAATGCCATGGAAAAAGCGTACCAGTGCTCCTATTTTGCCTTCTCATACATGCAGCAGAGTTAAAGGCTGACATTCTGCTAGAGTCTGCAGATTTCTTGGTGATATAGATTCATGTAATTTGTATTTGCACAATAGAAGAGGGAACAGAAGAAAAGGAGTAGCAGGTGGTTTGTCACACTGGTTTATAGATTCTGCATTTGCCTGTTAAATGGCTAGCTGTTTTGAGTGCTGTCCAGTGGTTGATACCAATGAGGCCCTGGCTTGTTACTTCTTGCTCTATGATGGCAGTCGAGCATGAAACTACCAGACTGAAATGGACATTGAAAACCAACTATAATAATGTATTTGGCATTTGGGGCTACATCCATTCTGATTTTTATTAATTTACTCAGGTCACACAAAAGTAACTGTCAAACACTGCAAAGGGACATTTCTCACCTGTATATAGTATTTAAGTAACAAAAACAAACAAACAGAAAACTAAGATGAACATGTTTTGTTTAAGCAGAAAATAATTAAATCGGATAAACTGAATCTCTTTGTAAATACAACCTGCCATAGCCTCTGCCATGAAAAACAATCATCGTTAATGTTTTCATTCCAGGACTGCACAAAGACCAGGGCAATACTGTGCTAGGTGATCTAAAAAACGCAGTCCCAAGGACTCATAGTCCCCCAAGGATCTCATAGTCAAAACAGGCACAACACAAACCTTTTGCATCTAAGCACAGTGTTAGGCACCATAATGCCTTAAATCTGTATTTTTCTATTCCACACAGACCACTGAAATAAAAAGGTCTTCTTCGGTCACCCCTTCTTTCATCGTGTAGGCATTCCCTCACTCTCACATGATTCACTTTATCATTTAACCTTCCTTCCATCCATAATCCTTCCAAGCAAAATAGGAATACCTCAATCAGAGAATCCAGAGGTGTCTGTAATAACGATGTGATTTAAGTGTCCAGAGGCCTGGAAGCTCCTGCTGAGCTGACAGCTACCCCCACATGGTACTTTCCGTGTTTGGGGGAGTTGTTGAGAAGCTCCTGTTTCTATTAGGGACATCTTAGATCAGATAATATGCTGTCATTGCAGATCCTACTGTCCACATGGGGACTGAGCCTATCCTGTCCCCATGCCCCTCTGCCTCCATACCCCACGCTGCTAGCAACCCGACAGATGTAACTTCTGATGTCAGCCTGGGAACTCAGCAAATGAAAGTAAATGAAAGTAATTAAAATTGTCAATTTTCCTGATTTATGTTCCCACACACTACTAATATTTACATTTCTAAGCCTTGTTTCCTCAGCTTTGTTATGGGACAGCCATCTCTGTGAGAAAGCTAGACAGCTACCTAAGATGGGCAGATTTAATGCTCCAAGACTAACTGTTCTTTTTAATTTTTAAAACATACGGCTCCCTGCTCAAAACATAAGGGAAATAGGTGCTTTCTTCATGCATGCAGCCTCATGCTTTCAAAGGGCACATACGAAATTGTTTTAACTCTGAAGTACAAATTGCTGAATGTGAAATACATGGTATGGCATTTATAAATTCTCTTCTTATTTTGTTGCCCTTTGCCAGAGAGTTTTTCACTTTTCTGTTCCTAGAATTTGACTGGTGTGCAAAATAAATGTATCTCATATTATCACATCTCTCTTCCACCTCCAGATGAAAATAGGGTGTCGGCTCAGGAGGATAGAGTGTGACCACAGACCCTGGCTGAGCCAGCCTGGCCTGGGGGTGGGCTGCTTGTCAGCAAGGCAAGGCACCTGGCTTGGATCCATGTTTATTCCCTTAACCTGCTGTGAGACTAGAAGAAAATTAATGCATCCCTCTGTGTTCCTGTTTCGCCTTTGTCAATTTGAGGTGTTAAACTCTTTGATGTGATCTCTGTCCATGTGAATATATTGTGCCAACCTTCCCCACGTGGATTTTTCTCAGGAAACACTGATCAAGTGAATAATGTACTAAACAGGCACTTTGGAGTCCTCTCCTCTGCTTCTGGGTAACCCCAGGCAAATTATCAACTCTGAGTGCTTATTTGGCCTTTCAGCACAGCAGGAACAATGATATTGACCACCCTATAGCACACTTCAAGACTTATGTGTGAGAAGCAATAGAAGACAGACAATCCTGTAAAATGCCTAAACTAATAATCACCTGTTCTGCCCAACTGAGCTGAGCCCCTGCTTCAACAAGGTTGAGGGTTTCTAGAGCAATTTTAGAAACTTTTGCAAAGATATTCTCCCTACACAACTGCTCAGTTTCCTGAAAGTGTCAAAGGTTCAGTGAGATTTTGACTTTACCCTCTGAATATTATTATCATTTGCTCTGCTTAACAGGAATTGTTGATGTTTCCTATCACTCCTTTCATGTTACATTAGTGATTCTGATGTCCTGCCCTCTCTTGATGACTGAGGGTTTTTTTTTAAGAAAATGGCCTGCTAGTCTCTTCAAGTTGCCAAATCAGGGAACTGGACAGCAGAAGTAAAGCTGCCCCAGCTTGCCTGCGGAGAAACACTCAGGTCTTCTGAAGCACAACAGTAGAGAAGAGCTAAGACTGCATCACTCTTCTCAGTTTTTGCAATGCCCTTTCCTTTCCAAAGAAGTTTCTGAGATGATTCAGACTCTTTCTAGAGGACTTCGGTCTGCAGCTGTGATGCAGCATAACCCCCATCTCTTTTCTTTGGACCCTCTTACCTCTTACATCCTTCTCTGTATCTTAAAGTACAACTGAATGAAATGGAACATCAGATTTTCCTGAAGCTTGCCATAGCAAGTCACACTTCTAAGCATCTCTCCAGAGCTGGACTGCTTTACACCTGGACCGTAAGCCTACAGGCAATCAGGATTACATCATCTATCCTTCTTGTAATCAGGGAAAGATTGAAACATTTCTGTCATCAGTTGTATTTCATTACAGCTACATTTCATTCTTTCCTGTCTCTTTAATTATTTTCTCACTGAATAAAATGAGAATAATTCCACTGTTTTCAGAGGACATTCTGATCTACAGTGGTACAAGAAAACATTTTGAAATGAGCAATTACACATCATATTTTATGGGATTATGTTGCTGTGAATGATGGTGCAGCATAAGTAGCTCTAGGACGAAAAACAAAAAACCTATCCCTGCATTTTACTTTCACTGCAAACCCACTGCAGAAAATGGGGAGCAAACAGAAAAGGCCCTGCTTCTCAGGAACTCTTTCAGCCTTTCTCCCCAAAGACCCACCCAGGGAACACTGACAGACTCCAAAGCCACAGGTTGAGAACATGGGAGAGTCTCCTACTGTGCTGTACACCAACAGCTACTTCATTAGGTACACAATATCCAACGCTTTGCATGCTCTGGATGCATGCCACCCTAGGATTAAGTATGGATCAAAAGCTTATGAATCAAATGCCAATTCCACTGCCTAAGACTTATTTGTTGCACTGATGGAAGACAATACTTCTCTGTACAAAGACGGGCGTTTTGGAACACTGACTGAGAGAAGGTGTACATACCTTCTGGAAAATATTAAGGGAAATATGAGACGATAGTTTTGAGAAAGAACTAGAGGTTTAAAAAATAATTTTCTTCATCATTAGGCCAGACCATGTATTCTGTAGCCTCTGCAATCCACACATTTTAATGGAGCTGCCACTTAAACTTTGATCAGTACATAATCCCCCCCAAACTGTGATTACAGCCTTCTTTTTTAGGGTTTTTTTTGGGGGAGTAGGTTAGGAACCTTACAGTGCTCGGCCACACTTTTGTAAACAGTTACACATGCATACTTGACTTCATACAATGAACAAATTCAACGAGAATAAACAAAGCTGCTTCTTTAACAGGCCCATAATTGTTTACAGGACTGGGAAGATTGAGGGAAAATCAGTGTATGACGAATCAGTGTGGACACCACCTCACTTCAAGGTACAAAGAAAATAACATAAGCTCAGGAAAAAAAAAGCATCACTGCACACTGAAGATGAGAGTATAAGGTGACTTTTAGATAGGTGAGCCAGCTGCTAGCCTAGATTTTAAAACAGTTGGATTCACTTCTCTGAATGTCCTGTAGGATACATGGCAGTGTCTCAGGGACATTTACAGCAAAATATTCCAAAGTATTTGAGCGGTTAGGGGCGTAGGGGATTTTGTGAGCACTGGACAACACAACAGATCACTTCCAGAAAGAAATGTTATGACTCTGCTTGTCATGTTTCCAGATGACCCATCTAGAAGAGCTGCAAGTATGATGGAAGACACTGGAATTTAAAAAAAAAATCTCTTAAATTGGAGAAACGGGCTAAAAACAGGATTCAAAACAAGGGCAATAAATATGTTCAGGCAGAAATAATCAAATGCAAAAAATACAGGCAAGGTAACAGTTCTTAAGAAGATGCCCCAGCATCTACAGAATGGAACAGATGAACGTAAGACAACAAGTCATGCTGTCATTAAGACAGAAAACACTATACGGAACTATGTAAACAAGAATATAACTTTCAAAACACAGGAAGTAATATTTCTGCTTTGACCAGTGTTCAGGCCCCAGATGGACAAATCTGTTCCTGTTTGGTATAATAAAGAAAGACGTGGATCAACTAGAGAGAGTCTGGTGAAGAGCAATGAATGTGATGACAAGTCTAGAAAAGATGACCTAGAAAAAAATTGAAAAAATTTGATAGTTTACCCCAAAGAAGAAAAATCTCAGGGTGAAGATACGAAACTCTTCAAATACGCTAAGACCTGATGCAAAGAGATCAGGTTGTTCTACAAATCCAGTGGGAAAAGCTTTGCAGAAAAGGACCTGGTGGACACAAAGTTGAACATGAGTCAGCAATGTACTCTTGCTTCAAAGGCTAACAGTACTCCGGGCTCCATTAGGAGGAGTGCTGCAGCGGGTCAAGGGAGGTGATCTTCCCCTCACCCCCCTGTGGTGAGGCCACACCTGGAGTGCTGTGTCCAGTTCTGGGCTCCTCAGTACAAGAGAGACATGGACATGCTGGAGATTATCCAGTGAAGGGCCACAAAGATGGTTAAAGGACTGGGGCATATCTCCTATGAGGAAAGGCTGAGAGAGTTGGGACTGCTTAGTCTGGAGACGAGAAGGCTCAGAGAGGATCTTTTCAATGAATATAAATACCTGAAGGGAGGGTGCAACGAGCCAGGCTCTTTTCAGTGGTGCCCAGAGACAAGACAAGAGGCAATGGCCACAAATTGAAACACGGGAGGTTCCCTCTGAACATCAGGAAACCATTTTTTTACTGAGGGTGACCAAGAACTCTCACAGGTTGCCCAGGGAGGTTGTGGAATCTCCATCCTTGGAGATATTCAAATGCCTTCTGGATGTGGTCCTGGGCAACTCACTCTAGGTGTCTCTGCTTGAGCAGGGGGTTGAACCAGGTTGCCCTCCAACCTCAACCATCTGTGACTGTGAAATGAACAAGAAGTAAAAGGCTCAAATTGGAAAAAATTAGTTTCATGTGGGATATTCTTCTATTTATAGGGACAGTGAAAAGGAAACATTAAGTGGTGAGGAGCTGGACTCTTCATTACTGGAGATTTGTGAGACCTGCCAAAGGTGATGAATCTTGCTGGGTAGCAGAGGGATGAACCAGTGACTTAACAGAGATCTAGGTAGAAACAGGAAGGAGGAGTAGGAGGGTATCATTTTGTCTTCAAACAAAAACTACACAACTTATTTCTGGGATAATTAATGTAGTGCATGTATGGATAATATGGAATTCTTTACTTCAGTGAGTTTACAACTAAACTAGTAACTCCTCTTTTTACAAGCAACAACAGAATCAGGTGCTTCTAGAATAAAATTCATGTGATCTATGTGAGACATCTAAGTCAGGGTCGAATTAATCATGTCCCATGTGTAGAAATACCTACATTCTCTGCTGTAAAGGGAGCACAAGGCTTGGACATAGATGCCTACACTGGTCAGATGAGTCTACTCCCTATCAAAATAAACTTACTTCATAGCAGTAAAGATATTCCTGTGTATTTAAAGATGCCTTAATACCATTATATAAGTATAGTGAGGGAAGTACAAGCATAAGTCCTCTATTGGTCTAACAGATTTCTATCTTAAATGCTCCAAATCTCAGTTCAATTAATTAAACAAAAACTTGATATGCCTGTAAAGTTACCCCTGCTCTGTGGTTAGCTGACCACCAACATAGGCAGAACACGACTCTGACCTCAAACAGAGAAAAAGAAACAGCCGTTTCAACCTCTCCAATACTCTAGCTCTGCTTGTAGAGTGGGGTAAGTCAGAGCCACAGCCAGCAGAACTAACTGTGGAGAAAGATTCATGCAAATAAGAAAAATTCATATTCAAATGAAGCCCTGATTCGCTATCTTATCTGTAGACAAAAAAAAAGGATCTAAATTCAATATAAGAATCATAACAAAACACCAGCTTCCATTACACCTATGTTTTATTGAAAAAGCTAAGAGAAATATATATCATCTCCACAGAAATAAAAAATATTTTTTCAGTGATGCCTAATGCATCTAGCAAACTAGTCAGCGTTTGCTCAGCACAACTCAGGACATGCTCGGGTTCTTGAAAAAGTGTAACTCTCAGTATTTGCTTACAAGTTTGGATTTCCAGCTCAGTGCATTGTCAAAAGAACATTATTCCACACAGCAGCAAAGTGACTGTTAAAAATTCCTTGTTATTTATAGAAATCCCTGGGGCATTACATAATGTGCAACAGTCTCCAGAACAAAGTGAGCAAATTTAACATTTTGTGTATGTCGTAGATACCTCGCGAACATAGAATGGCAGCATGAATATTGCAGGGAACCCATCTTTAGGAAATCCAAAACTTTGGTGGGAATACATTCATGTTCTAAAACATAAAAGAGAGCGAGTGATAATGAGAGAACCATTAAAATCCTTCAATTGTAAACTTGGACCTCCGAAGCAATTTCTTGATATCAAAAGAATAAGAGTGTGGCAGATTAAAAGCAAACAAATTAGGGTTAGATAGGGCATTCTTCACATGAAGCATAGGTATGCATGGCAAATCAAAGCATGGAGACTTCTGTAAGTAAATGTGAAAGGGGAAGAGGTAAAGGAGATAGCTCTATCCTTTGCCCATTAGTCTGTCAAAGCATCTAGATAAACAGAAGGAAACGGTGGGTTACACCTGAAAAGATCATGACGATTTACAGCTTCTCGTTTCTTGCTTCAAGACACAGAAATTGCATTTAAGATGGTACTCCAGACTGCTCCTTGGATAAGTCCAAGATAAATCTAGCCCTGAGGCCTAAAAATCGTGGGAAAATGATTCCTTCAAAAGATCCTTTTCTTCACAAGGTACCAAAGAGCCATAACTCAACCCTATGCGTGCCTGAGTCAGTTCCCCTCATGGATGGTCCCCAGCAGAGGAGTGGGTGAACTCAACATGGCAGACGGGCAGAGCAGCCTGACAACGTGCTGGTGCCAGGCTGCACGTCACGGAGGAACAAAAGACAGTTGCTAAAATAAAAGGAAGAAACTCACCAGTGATTCCAAGATCATTTCAAAACGCCTTTTAAAGTCAAGATGCTGAGATTAGATTGCATTTTTTTTTTCACTAATAAATACCTTCATATACTTAAAAAGGATCTGTCAGGGTCCTGAAGGCACCATTAGCCTGACTGCCCCTGCCCAGTCCCCCGAGGCTCCCCCCACCCTGCCCACAGCGCAGGACCCCATGTCAGCCCCTGGGGCTGCCAGTCCCTGCCTCAGCAATGCCGCATCAGGACTGATGTCCAGATATCACAGCCCTGCCCTGCGCGGCCATAGGCCCCACTGAGCCGGGCCCACCTGCAGGGCCAAGGCCCAGCCCAGTCTTGGCCTGTCCCCATCCCCATCCCCAGGGAGGTGCCAATGCCCGGTGCTGGGGCTGCCCCCGGGCTGCCCCCAGGCTGCCCCACTCCTGGCTTGGGCGGTTGGGACGGGCCCTGGCTGCCAGGCCCTGCCCGACCACCCTGGGGACCCCCACGGCTCCTGGCACCAAGGGAGCCCTGGCCCCCGCTGTGCCCTGGCAGCATCCCAGAAAAGATTTTACCTAAAATGCCTGTCAGAGTTCAAGGAGCGTCTGGACGACGGTCTTAAGTCATATGGTTTAGTTTTAGGCTGTCCTGTGAGGAGCAGGGAGTTGGACTCAGTGATCCTTATGGGTCCCTTTCAACGCGAGATGTTCTATGATTCTATGATTCTGTGGTTTTTCCTTTCACTGCAAAATCTGTTTAATCCCTTATGACTGCTTTTAGGTCACACACACTTCGATTAGGGTGGTAGATTATTAGGTATCAATAAGAAGTCTCTCTGCTGCTTCATTAAAAGCCAGGACACCCTATGCAGATATACAGCTATCCACCTTACTCCAACAACACAGAGTTACAAATTTACAGCATCAGGGTTAAAAAAAAATCTGGTTTTATCGGTCAGGAGCAGAGCAGTGAAAACAATTTTCTTAGAAATGCCGATTTGTTTAGCCTAAGATCTTTCCCTCCGATGCTCTGATTAGATTGCTTCTGGCAATCGGGTGGAGCTGGCCTGGCTTCTTCATGGATGGTGGGACTTAGAAACTGTAGGATTTCTGCTCTCAGACCAGTACACAGCGCCTGAAGTTACGGACTGTAGGAGGCCCATGCAACTTCTCAGTGAGATTTATATGCTTGACATAAAGTTTAAAATGGACAGGAGGATCAACTGCTCCGAGAAGCTGCAGATTCTGGGGACATTCCAACTTATGGGATATTTCACCATTTTTTCATATAACTTTGAGTCAGCCAAGAGCCTTTTCAAAAAACTCCTGAAAACCAGACGCCCTGCTGCTTGACAGGAACTGTGAGAACGGTGGTAGCAATAAACATGCTCCAAACAGGAGGTCCCCAAGCCACACACTTGTTTTAATTTTGCATTTCAACCAAAGTAAAATGCATTTTTTTGTACTTACGACCCCACCACAGTTTGATTACAACAAATCAATCAAAATGTAAGGGTAACTTCTCATCTTTAATATTCTCTCTGTGTGTATGTAAGACAAATGGAAGAGAATTACACTACATTTCCAATGAATGTATGTTAAACATACATTCTTATTTTAAGTCTTTCCTTGGAAAAATAAATGGATTCTTTTTGTTGCTTTTTTTTTTTCCATTTTAAAAAGGGGATGGAGAATGAGAAAAGAAGAATGTAGCATTTGAGAAAGTCATTAAAGCTCTCTGAAAAGTTGGTTCTTCAGTTCAAATGAATCTCCATTAGCCTGATAAAGCAGTGAGGTGGAGGGTGACACAAATGTGCATTCAGTTTGCTAACTTCACAGAGGTAAAAATTATGCTTGTTACAGTTAAGTTACCTGACATCATTATGACAAATTAATAGGTATAGACCCTAATACAATACTTTTCATGTCTTTTTCTGCATCTGCTTGTATTTTAAGAACATTCACATGCATTATCTTTTATAATATCACTTACAATAGTCATTCCTTGACTTCCAAATGTTTCTTCTGTGCACGACTCTGACAATGTACTTAGTCAAAAGAAAATCTTATAGCTCTTATAGCAAAGTTATGAGCCTCATATTTTGCTTTTGGTGGGGTGGGCACAAAGGGAAGAAACAATCTGTGAAAAAATGAAACTGTGGTTTCAGTTCTTGACTCCTGGAGAGTATGTGATGAGCTCACAGCCCCAAAAGCAGATCTGAGGGTTTGTACCACAGCCCGGCCCCCAGCTGGATGCGTGTTCGTGGGGTAAGCTCAACATACATAATGGCGAGTCTCTGGCTCTGGCTTTAATGGTGCCCAGGCTGGTCCTTAACCACGTTAGCCTTTACACAGGCAGCTCGGAACATGCTGAATTACAAGCAGAAAATTCCACTTCCGAATAGAAGATAATGTACCATCATTAAATATCTTTGTCTGCTCAACTGCATCTTTGAAGCCTTGTCTCTCTTTTTCTTTTTTGGAAATTATCTTACAAAGCAGCGTAATGACCAGCACCCAGAGCAAGATAATGCTCAGCACATTCCACTAGACCCAATATTACAAAAAGTCAAAGCATCTGCAGGGAGATCTTTTTATGATGTAAGTCTAACACAATGAGAATAATTTAAGATTGCCTTTAAGTTACAACATTTTGTTGTTTTAAAACAAACATGTCATTTTATTTTTACCTTTTATTTACATCAAAAACCCAGCATCAAAGATCTTTCAATTTGTTTTGAATTATTTAACAAAAATTTTAAGAACAATTGAGTTATGTAACAACAGTAGTAGCTGATTGAAAGACACTAAAGGATGGGCTCAAACCTTCCTATAGCTTAAAATTCATCCTGTTCCATACATCTAGACCTTCCTTTTTTTTTGGTGGTGCAGCTGCCATACAGCAGTGTGCAGTCATGCCAGGGGGAAAAAATTACTGGTCTCCTCTGGAGACCCTACTCTGAACTGGGCCCTTTTTTGCTGTATGTTGTGCAAACACACCAAATCACATCTTTGCTTTTCTATGAACTTACACTGCAACATTCTTGACTTAACACTCAGGATAATGACACAAGTAAGATCACCAAGACTGTATATCTGGTTAAAAATAAATGTTACATATATTCACGTGATCAAAACTCTAATTATCTCATGCCTTTATAATTGACAAATATTATTTGTTAGTTTGTTAAAGACAGATATTTTTATTTATTTCTATCGATGTCAACCAAGTAAGATTATGGAGGAATGTGCCAGTACACTGAAGGCAGGGGAAAGGATCCCATTTTCCACAGTATTGTTACTTTTTGGATTAGTTCCTACTGTATTCACCACAAGATTTGTGCAGGTGCACAAATCAGTCCTGCACCTAATCCCTCCACTAGCAGTATTCAGCTCCTAGCAAAAGCTTCTCGTTTGAACATAATTTGTCCCAGCTGCCTGAGATGACCTGCTAGCAGAAAGTATTCTTAGTCATTCTGTGGTATTTCTGGCTAAATATTTTTCTTTCCCACATCCAGATTAGTTTGTTTCTTTGTGGAAATTGTTTTTATCAAAATGCAATGAAATGGTTAAATGAGAATATATGTTTATTCATGAGAACAGCAGGCAATGAGCAGTAGAAGCAGCTTTCCCCTTTGATCAGTGCAGAACAGATATTTATAGCAACCATTAGGAGATGTGACACTTCATCACCAACCTAGGTATCTTAAAATTCCTGTGATTAAAAGATCTCTTAGCCCATGCACTACCTTGCAGACATTTTTCTCCTTTAGGACTTACACGCTTCAGCTCTATTTCATCTTAAGTATATAAATCTGCTCCAAATTCCTGCCAGCACCATACCAAGGAAACTGATTAGATATGGAGTTCTCTGTTGGTATTTTTACTTTGTTTTTCTCTTTATTACCCCATATATCAAGTACTTTTGCAGCTTTGATAAAAGACTCTATCATTAGAATTTGATATCGAGATTAATCAATTCTGATCTCTTGGTGCAGTATAAATTTTCAGAACACCAGGAGAAGAAATTTCTTCTTTTCCCAGTCCAATCATTCTTAAGTTAGATATAATTAGAAAGAGCCACTCTACCTCTCAAGGAAGTCATTGTAAACATATCCAGCTGGTTTTAGTGGGAACTGTACCAGGCTTTTAAAATTAAATTTTCTGTATTTTTCTTCAAAAGGTTGAATTTCTTTCAGCATGTTCAACAAAATACATTACAGCATTAGGAAACCTTTCATCCATAACTTTCTATTAGCTACCACATTTGACATGTACCAGTAAAACACAATCTTCATGTGGAGTCTCTTACAGGCCATGTTAAAGATCGGAATTTGGGAAGAATGCACTGGCCTGGTTTAGTAGTCCCAGGTTAAGGGTGTCATTTTTAACAAATTCCACAATGTACTTATTTTACAACCCATCAAGAAATGAAAAGCAAACAAAAACATTAAAATGCCTTTAACTTAAATAGAACATATATAGAGTGTGAGAGGGAACAGCCAGATGTAGTGAATATTCACATTTCTGTATGCATTAAGATGTTTAGCTTCCATTTTCTTCATTGCAATTAATTCATTTTTCCTTGAAATGATAATAAAGGAAATTACAAGAATTAGGTGGAAGGTGGTATTTTAAAACCAAAACATGATCTCTGTTGCCTTGATTATTCTAGCCCAAATTGAAAAAAGCAGTTAAAGCAAGTTGCTTCAATGACCTAGGCTGACAACAAGAGAGAAATATGAAGTTGTCCCCAAGGTCTTAGCTGCTCACCAAAGCCCGGAGGGAGGTTGGTGGGATAGGGCGAGTGTAAGTGTGGATGCAAATGGGAGGCCCAGCTGTTACAGCGAAGAAGGACAAGGGAAATGATCAGTCTAAAAATGTTGAGAACTGCTGCCTTAGGAAGCTCCCCACTCAGCTTGCAGATTTCTGTCCTCGGATACCTCAAGGGAGGTTTGCACACTGCTTAGTATTTGCTGCAGATAGGCAGACCATGAGCCAGCCCCAGAAATCACAGGACTGCCCTAGCACAGTGCTCTGCCTCAGCTGAAGCACCCTGCTGAGAAGCAGAAAATATTTGCTCAGACACAGCATGATGGTCACACAGCTACCTTGCTTTTGGACCAGGGCCAGCTTATCCACGACAGGCTGAGAGACTGAGCGGAGCTAATGAAAAGCTGTCTGTACACACATCGACAGGACCAACTTCATCCAATTTATGCAAATACTGACCTGCAGCTAATTTGGAGCTCTGAATTCCCTAAAGGGCAGAGCACTTGATGAGCTGCGTAATTTTCAGCATTTTGACTCCTATGATTCTTTGAGTATTAAAGCCTTTAAGCCTAAAATCCTGATTTCAAAGGTTAGTTTTAAGAATAAGATCTAGATGCCTTTCAAAATTTCATGCTTTGTATATCTGTTCACTTTGGAAGAGTCAGAAGCACTTTTCTTCTCATTCATGATTGCTGAGTCCCCCACACTATTCTGTTGTAAATATACAAAAACAACAACCAAAAATAACCCCCCAAACCCCCCAAAACCAAAAACATTATAAGAAGATCCTTCTGAGTCTAAGTATGTGAAAAATTGGAAAGGAATTCCTCCAGGAGCTGAAGTGATCCTGCCACTGCTGAGAGCAAGGCACTGATATATTAGTGCTCCACATTCAGCAGCCTCATTTCACATCACATCTCAACAAAGGTGATTAAACCCAACTAGCAGTCCTCTGTGCCGCCTGATAGAAATATGAAGCTGTGTGCTGTATTTGCAAAGGCAGTGGATAGTTACCGGGCATGGACTAGCCAGGAAGGGGCTTTGATAGAAGTTTTCCAGACATACCCCGGCTAGGTGAGTGCTGTTGCTGCAAATGGAAGGGGCTGACAAGCCTCCTGCTCATCTCGTTGTTTGAAACCGACACCACACCCAAGGGTGTTATTGTAGAAATACAGACCCCTAATGCTGTCCTTAGCTATAATCCAGCAGTGTGTGTTTTGTGGTGCCATCGGCAAGCTTCCCCCAGCGGCTGTCCCCTCCTCTTCGCAGCCCCTGCTGGGTTATTAAGAATCTTGCCTGACCCTTGGTTATAGGAGCAGGGGTTCCATGACACTCTTCCTTCAATAGCTCCTGAAAGAAAAAGGACCCTGCCCAGAATCTCTTATGAAAAAGAACCCATGAGAAGAGCCTAAAAGAAAATGGACTCTCGTCATGGAAATTAATTTACCGTAGTTTTTCCAGTTTTTACCTGGAAATCTGCAGCCTTCTGTGGTGATGATTCACCATAAGGCTAAGCGTTATTAGGCATCTGCAGTACCTACTTCCTCTGGCACATGTGTTTTCATTAGTTGTACTGCATTTTCATTATTTGTTTGGGTTTTGCTTTACATGGCCTGTCATTGACTCATGTAAACTTACATGGTATAGGCTTATTTCATTTACGTGCACAGACGCACTATAAATACTCACCTCCTTCAGCACAAGTCATGATCTACTTGGATTCAACAATTAATGAGGCCAATGTTGGGCCTAGTAATACACAGTTTTGATTAAATTATTTTGCGCTGATACCAGATATAGCTAGAGTGCTGCGGTACACTGTAATATGTACATTTTTCCTACACATTTACACTGGAAATCCCATCCTCTGTTCTGAGCATTATCCGTTTATGTTTCACAGTACTCTTTCCCTAGTTTTCAAATATAATTTGCAATATTTGCTAGACATGGTGTCCTCCAGAATGTTTAATTTTTGTTATTTTATTATTTTCCATAATCTCTTACTATTAAGAGCATATAGAGCACTTCAAGGAATACTAAATGTTACTGCATTATCAAGGTGATGATTCTATGAAATAAAATTCTAACTCTTAAAATGACACTGGTTTCCCTAGTTTTCAAATATAATTTGCAATATTTGCTAGACATGGTGTCCTCCAGAATGTTTAATTTTTGTTATTTTATTATTTTCCATAATCTCTTACTATTAAGAGCATATAGAGCACTTCAAGGAATACTAAATGTTACTGCATTATCAAGGTGATGATTCTATGAAATAAAATTCTAACTCTTAAAATGACACTGGTTGATGTGCTGGGAATACAGAATATAAGACCTCAGCTTCCCATGTGTGATCATATGATTTACAAAGTTAAAGTAACTAAAAACAAGCCATTTCTCCCAAATAATGTATTCTTGCACAGTATTCCATCAGAAGAATAATCACCCAAAAAAAGGGACAGTAAAATTTAGCAGTTCTTAATCACACTGCAACAGTCTTTTGATTTAAATCAATGGGATTATTCACAGATCAGTTGATTTCTTTAAAAGGAGAAATTATTCTTGTATTAACTGAGGAAATGAGAGAAAATAAAGATGATTACCCAGCTTCAGGTAAGAGGAAAGCACAGAAAAGCAGACTGGTGACTGCCTGTTTCTGCGTTAAGACACAAATTCTCTCACAAGACAGTATGTTACCTTTTGTTTAAAGAAGTTTTCCAACTGCTTTAAAAATGCATGGCTCTCCAGGAGGGATGCTCCTGAGCTGTAGCAATGAAAAGGCCTAATCTGAAGTCATATGAAGTTAATGGGGAAGCTGTTTCTGACAGCAGCATGCTCTAGGACAGAGGGTTGCAAATGAGTGGAAAATCCCTCCTTTCTCAAATGATCAAAATACATTCATCTTTTATTGGAGGAAACAAAAGATTCTACGCTATATCTACCAACATATGCTACAAGTATACATTGTGTCAGTTTAATTGTAATACATGGAAACAGTATGGCATAAACAACTCTCTGATGACATTTGTGATTTGTCAGTGTCCTGGTTTCGTCTGGGATAGAGTTAATTTTCTTCCTAGTAGTTGGTATAGTGCTGTGTTTGGGATTTTGTATGAGAATAATGTTGATAACACACTGATGTTTTAGTATTGCTAAGTAGTGTTTATGCGAGTCAAGGACTTTTCAGCTTCCCATGCTCGGCCAGGTGCACAAGAAGCTGGGAGGGAGCATAGCCAGGACAGCTGACCCCAACTGGGCAAAGGGATGTTCCACACCCTATGACGTCATGCTCAGCATATAAAGCTGGGGGAAGAAGAAGGAACGGGGGACGTTTGGAGTGATGGCGTTTGTCTTCCCAAGTCACCGTTACACGTGATGGAGCCCTGCTTTCCTGGAGATGGCTGAACACCTGCATGCCGATGGGCAGTAGTGAATGAATTCCTTGTTTTGCTTTGCTTGTGTGCGCAGCTTTTGCTTTACCTACTAAACTGTCTTTATCTCAACCCTCGAGTTTTCTCACTTTTACCCTTCTGATTCTCTCCCCCCTCCCACCGGGGGGGAGTGAGCGAGTGGCTGTGTGGGGCTTAGTTGCTGGCTGGGGGTAAACCACAACAGCCACTCATAGCTAAACAGTGTAACTAGCCATTTCCCCCAATTTCTTCCCACACATGTTTGTGAATGGATATAACACCCTTTGCTCAACAGGCAGTAAGATAAGGCATTGTTTACCAAAACTCATTTTGATGTATTAGTGACTAGTGAAAAGATGGAAGAACGAAAATCTCTTTCTCTCCTTTCTGCTTTGGTTGACTGCCCCTCAGTCAATCTAAAACACTTTCGTATTTCACACACAATAACCCAACTGAAATATGTTAAATGACCACAGATTGCCAAGGCACTTCAATTACATTTAAGTCCCCAGAGTAAAAATCCTGACCTGGTGAAATAAATGGCTAAACAGTCAACTTTTCTATGTAGAGAACTCCACTGCAGCTTCTTTTCTATGCTATGAAATGATATACTATTTGAACAGTGACAACCATATATAAAATACACTGTCTCTGCTTATTGCAAAGGTTCACAACATCTTAATGCTCGTATTTCACGAAGGCAGTTACAGAGAAATTAAATCAAAGCTTATTCTGTGAAAGCTTTCCAGAGATCAGCTTCCATATGCCCAGAGCTGTCTTGCTCACTTCAGATCACCAGAACCCTAAATTCTGCAAAGCTCGGCCAAATCTCAGAGTTTCGTGTGTGTAAATCATCGAAGTCAAGAGAATTGTCTTGGATTCACACAAGAAGAAATGACAACAGCATCCCTGTCTCACAGTGACTAAACTTTTAAGCTGTTATATCAGGACATTCTTGTTACACAAGTTAAAAATCCTGATTTTGTATTAAAATCAGATCACACAAGAAATGAAAAATTTTAGAGATGCAAGATTGTTCCAAATATTTCAGTTTGTAACAGAATAAATCTTCCAGAAATAACTCTAACGTTGAAGTTAATTAGTAAAACAACCTGCAAATTAATTTTTCTGGAGTGAGAATTGAAATTTGGCAATATATCTGAGAAATATATTTTAAAGTTCACTTTTTTTCATATTTGGTGACAGTTTCATATTCAAAGCTGTTGTAGCCACACAGTTCCAACAATGCTGACTTTAGCAAGCTCTTCAGTCACTCTCAAATACAGTCCCCCCCTGAGATAAGACTGGTAGATGTATCCTTAATACCTAGAAAAAACAATAGCTGGTCAAAAATATCCTGGTAAAATATCTTTTTGTGTCAGGAAATGATGATTCAAGGAAAGCAAAATATTTCATGGGTATACGTTAATTAAACCAAAGGATAAAACAAAATATGTATTCACATGGACTCAAATTCAAAACTCTTTAATTCCATCATGAGTATAAATAAAGTGATAAAATATAAAATGAATGGCTTTATCTTTATTAAACAAACACTTTCAATCTTATTGAAAGAAAAATACTATATTCTAAAATTTATGTTTGTCTCAAAATTTTGAAAAAACAAGTTATAGTTTTAATTTTGGAAGAAAAAGAATTGTGAAATGTCAGAATTCTCTCAGGTTAAGGAAGTTAAGTTTTGATTATTTTTAATAAAGATAGTTAATTAAAAGATCACATTGACTCTATGGGGCACTATACCCTGATCTGTAATTAACAGAAACAGTTTCCTCTTCAGCAGTTATAGTCAAAAAAAGGTGGTAAGGTTGTATTACTTGAAGGCGTATCTCTTACTACATACAGGCTAAGAAAATTGTATTTTCAGATATATCAGTATTATCAGATTGTAATATTTGGGCCAACAAGAACAGAAATATCTCTTTCCTGATGCAGCACAGCAGACTTCTAAAAATTCATTTTAGATGAATTCTGGGCATACCTTTCCACTGGTTATTCTTTATCAAACCTAACTGGCATACTGCTAACAGAAACTGATTCGTTTGCTTTGGCTATGTGATGCAACACCTAAGTGATTTCCCGCTCTTCATCTTCATCTTGACTGCTGTACACCTACACAGGTAACATCAGACCATATTTTTCTTAGTTCAACCACCAAATATTACATGCCATGCCTTCTCATGCTGACGCTGCTGTGCTATTACTCTCGTTAAATAGCCAATTCCAGGAACAGCCTGTCTTTGGCAAGCTGTATCAGCTTTACACAATTTCTGACGAGCTAGGCTGAATTCCTGACACAGAAGTAATGATTTTCCTATGCTTATTCATACATCAACCTTAGAATACAACATTGTATTAAAAAGAGGTTGATAATATACTTTTGTACTGGCACTATGATAACACTACAATTACAGTACTAAATTTGCTGTATTAGACTAATCCGTGGTCCTCCTACTCCCCTGCCCTCTGTCTGCTATTGACCAATACCAGACACCCCAGACTAAGTGGCTAGGGCTGCTGATGTATTTTGTGGGTGAGGAGAGGTGCTTGGTTTTATGGAGGTTTTTTGGAGGTGTTTTGGGGGGTTTGTTTGCTTTTGTTATTGTGGTTTTTTTTTTCTTCTGAGAGCTATTTTGAGGAAGTCTAAAAAGCTGCTGCTTGAGGTGAGGAGGAAGAGATCAGGACTTCAAAATGACCTAGCTAGAAATCCCCTACTATGGGATGCTAATGAGAAAGTCACACTGGGAGCTCTGAGACAGCCAAACCAGAACTTCTGTTCCAATTAAGCAGCTTTGCTGTGAGAGGTTCTCAGCTTTGCTTCAATGCAGCTAATTTTTGCTGTTCTGTAATCTGGTTTGATTTAGCCACTAATTGCTTTCCCTTTCTTATAAAACCAGATGGAGAACTCTTCCATGGGATTACCATTGTTAATCTTTGTTCAACAGTGGGAGTAGAGTTTTTACTCTGGCCCATACCGTTAGGGGTTTCCTAATGCCTTCAGAGAATCTAGTTTCATCTCTTTGGTTACTGAATTCTCCAAGTGATCCGAGGCCAATTTCAAAATATCTTCTCTCATTATACTCGTAATCAACAACAATCTGCTGTCTGTATCATCTGGCCAAAACATCTTTAATCTGGAAAGGGAGCTTGCTTTTCTAACATTGTTCAGTCATCATCCTTGTCTCCAGCTTGCTTTGATTCTTTTTTCCTTCTTTCATATCATTCAAAATAAATGGCAGCACTTAAACCTAATGAAATAAGACTAACGACTAAATAAGAGTAGTAATCCTAGACTATTTACTGTAATCTCTTGACATTTGATTTTAACATGATTTTTTTTCTCTTCCTTTTTTTCTTCTTCTTACTAAACTCTGGCTTTCCTCTTAAACTTTGGCTAGTGATTTCAGGAAACATCCTACTCTCATTTTCAGTAGTACAGATTTAAAATAATGCCCACTGCAGTAATCCAACTTATTCCAAACGTGCAGCAGTGTAATAAAGCAGCACTTGATTTATAGCTGCTTCCACAAATTGACTCTGTTAACTGCCATCAAACTTGATGCTTTTTCCTTTCTTCATGCAAAAGCCAAAAGGAAAAGCTTTTTTTGCCAAGCTTCAGTTTGATTTTCCTTAATCTTTCTTTAATTTTTGATTATATATACATGTATTTCAGAACTCTGACATTTTACAGGATTCTCCTACTTCTTTCTACTTCCAATCACAGAACATGGAATGTCCTTTAATTCGATGGATCAGAAACTAAACCACACAAGATCTATTCCTTCTGTAGCCAGAGACTGTGTTTTCATTTACTGTAAAAAAACCTCATCTGCCTCCAAAAGAATACAAGCTTCTAAAAGAAAGGTGGTCACAAGTACTAGAAAGCAAAAAAAAAAAAATCTAAACTGAGAAAATTACCAAAATTCTCAAAAGCAACTGCTTCTGGCCACCAAGATTGGAACTTTTTAAGAGAAATAAAATTTCATGGGATGAAAATTAGGGCCTTCAAATACTTCACATTCAGCACCCACCATCACACGTGCATATCTTGGTTTTCATAATTTTTTTTAACCTTACGAAAAACAACAGAGACACAACATTACCCACAATGTCATGCCACATTATTCAGGCTGCATCAAAGCTATAATTTTTTTTAATGATGGATCAAATTGTGGTGTAATGTTATATTACAGTAAACTATTCTGGATGTGTATTTCATGTTTATATTCTTTGTAGAATCTCATTTCATTAGTGAAATGTTCATAATAAGGTATATGAAAACAAAGACTAGAAATGAAATTCACTTCATCCTTCCTCTTGGGGTTGAAAGACTGCCTTATTCATTTACAAAAAGAAGACAAAATTAATGAAATGGATTACTATTTAGAAAGAGTAAATATTTTATGCGTTTTAAATTATACAATCATCTGTAATGTGATTTGGAGTCAGTAACATTTATTCATTTTCAGCAGGTATGAGTGTTTGTTTTATTCTGTTTTGCATGGAAGAGGAGCAGGTTCTACAACGAGAAGAGCATATATTGTCTTTAAAAGCAATTGGAGTAAAAAAGGATTAAATACAATAGAAGCTTCATCGTCATGTGGCTAGAAGTCCTTTCCTTTCAATCTTGGATGATTCAAGGCTATATTTAATTTGTTTTCCTAATCTTCCAGCGTAATTCCTCCTTTTCTGGAACCTACGCAATATCAAGTGTAAACAGATACACTACTAAAATGTAGTTTCTGACGCACATGTACAACCACATAACAAATCTAAACTTGGCTTGATCATCTTTTCTTGCCATATCTTTGTATCTTTCTAAAGCAGCCTCAGTAATTACTGACATCATGTGGCACAATTATGGACTTTGAATCAAAACAAAAGGCAGCAGATTGCAATAATTTTAGATGGTAATGAATCTAACATTAGATTATAAGAACCCTAATGAGAACCAAGGTGGTTTGAAATGGCATGCTCAAATCAGAATTAAATTTTGTATTCCTTTTGTAAAGATGAATAATTTAACCTTCCTGAAAGAATTAAAATCTCTAAATGACAAGGTGTAATGGCTCTTGCCTCACAAATAACATATCAGACAGGACATACATGCTTAATTTATGTTGCATAAATTCTTGGAATTCTTCACGTGTATACAGGTGAAAAACAGACAGCTAAAATATATATATATACAGAAATCTGCCAAACTATAAAAGAGGAGCCAAGCACATAAATCAGTGTGTGCTGCTTTTGCCTGGGATAGAGTTAATTTTCTTCATAGTAGCTAGTATGGGGCTGTGTTTTGGATTTGGGCCGGAAACGGTGTTGATAACACAGGGATGTTTTCATTACTGCTGAGCAGTGCTTACACAGAGTCAAGGCCTTTTCTGCTCCTCACCCCAGCCCACCAGCGAGGAGGCTGGGGGTGCACAAGAAGCTGGGAGGGGACACAGCTGGGACAGCTGACCCCAACTGACCAAAGGGATGTTCCACACCCTATGACGTCATGCTCAGCGTATAAAGCTGGGGGAAGAAGAAGGAAGCGGGGGATGTTTGGAGTGATGGCGTTTGTCTTCCCAAGTCACCGTTACGCGTGATGGAGCCCTGCTTTCCTGGAGATGGCTGAACACCTGCCTGCCGATGGGCAGCAGGGAATGAA
>NW_009196058.1:0-15690 GCF_000690835.1 Fulmarus glacialis | reverse complement strand
TCCCCCCTCCCACCCGGGCGGGAGTGAGCAAGTGGCTGTGTGGGGCTTAGCTGCCAGCTGGGGTTAAACCATGACACTGTGCCACCTTTAGCTATTTTGCATACAGAACTTATGAGAACAAAATTATCTTTTTCCTCTTTTACTGTTTGAATATATTCCAGATTTCTAAGCACAGTCTAAGCATGGTCCCTTCTTGTTTGGAAAAAGTGCAGCAAAAATAAATATGTCAAGGGTCATATAAAAAATCGATGCCAAGTAAGTTCTTGGCTCTAAAATGTAGTAACTCAGATCGCCTGAGAGCTCCCAGATTATCACAGCACCCACTCAAAACTGTTTTTCCACAAAGTTAAACAATATAAAGGCTCCTTCCAAGATTTCATATTAAGACTCTCCCCTCTGTCTAGAAAAGACTCCCTCCTTTCCTGCTTTCTTATAACTATGGTAGAGAACATTTGTTATCTCAACTACAACTTTTTCAAGCTAAAATCCCACCCTCAATGCAACTATGAGCATGTGAACTTTGTCAGATTTTGCCTTTCTTCAATCCGTTGTCTTCATATTCTTCACTTTCATTAACCATGAGTCGTCTAAGATTCAAATTATGTGTTTCTAGATCTTCTATCTATAGCACCTTGTAGGTGCTATAAATAATAATCAGCACCTTGTGTTCTTCTTACTTTAGGATCCAACCCTTCAAACAGTTAGGATTCTGTCAGCATTCACAACATCTAGGGCAGTTAAGCAACAAAAAACAAGCGATGAATAGCAATATATGTCACTTTGTTGCTACTTTTAAATTTTAGTATAAAAGATGAGAAGCCCCAGCCAAATAAAAACTTCTTTTTTTCCGTGATACTGTACCTTTCATATCTACTAGAGACTATGACATCTGTTTCCATACATAGACTGAAAAAGAAGTTAATACTGAGAGTCTTATTGATAGAGCCAATTATATAGTACGTTGCCTCACTAACAAGAAGCATGAATCCAACTGGGATAAATCCTTCTCTCATTTATACTGATCTCTAGAAAAATAAGCCCATTGAGTCAATGCAGCTACACCAGATTTACAGCACTGTGATTGAAAGCAGAATTCCTTGCTGTCTTGGATGAGTGAAAGAGGATTTGGCAGGAAAAAAAGAAACAACCATGAAGCAAATTCCAATTCTCTTCTTACTGAAGAAGTCTCTCTGACTTCAATGGAAATAAGATCAAGCCAGCATTCAAGCTCGACCAAACTGCTCTTTTTTTAATCTAGCAATTATTGTCACGTTGTCTGGAAAAAAACAGCTATTAAAAGATTATAAATGTTCAAAGGAAAATTATAAAATACAATCTCTGCAGCCATAGAAAAGGAACTATTAATTTACTTTAAACTCTCTTTAAAAAATGACTAATGAAGAAAAAGAACTGCAAAAAGAACAAATATATTTTCCGTCAGATGCTAATATTGTTGATAGTTTTTCCTCTTGACTAAACTCTGAAGGTAAATTTGTACTTAGCAGACATAATAAAGCAAAAATGAGAAATTATATCATTGCTTTTAGCCAACCATGTCCAATTTCATAGTAGTTTTCATCCAGCAGCAAGTGTGTGCCCCTTAAATTAAAGAAATGAAGTTAATCTGGCACAGCCTGTAGCATGCCTTTTTCTCCTAGGACGATGCTGAAGCCATCTATTCCATTAGCCAAGACTTTTAAAAATCCAGAGACTGTTGGATTTGTAATTCAAACTGAATAGCCAAATTAGGGAGTTAAAATGCATGACAACATGGAGAAGGTCTTTTAGTAGCCTGCCATTTACAGTACAGACTGCATGAAGGGAACTGTATTAAAAAGTACATTCTGATTTTATTGTAACATCCCTTAGTTGTTCTGTTGTTACTGATTTACAGAACTGAACCCCACAGTTGGTTTTCATCAGCACGTTTTCCTTCCATTCTACAAAGAGTGTAGCTTGACAAGTGATCTACACAAAATCATTATCTCTGTTATCTCAATTATTATTGCTGATTAGCCAGAGAGAACTAAGTGGCAGCTCCAAAGAAAGGATTTAGACACGTAAAACAGGAGTTCAGCAGCCTTTCGGCACAAGTCCTAAACTGCAACCTGAAAGGCCTCACGCAGTGGTCAGGGCCACATAAGCTCCCTTAGCACCTCCCTGCTGGCCCTAAACACACTGTAGGCGCCTGCGTACATGTCCCAGAGGTGCTCCAGCTGGGCCTATGGCAGCCAGCCTCCCACCTAAGGTATGACGGAAGGCAACAAAGCAGCAAAGCCCTGCCCCCATCTACAGTCTCATAGGGAGAGTGCTCTTCGATTACCCCTGCAGTCATGGACAGCACTGATCTCTCACCCACAGACACCCCCATTTAAAAAGGTATCAGAGGAGGCTGTTATGCAGTGTTTTACATAGTAGTCTAGTTGTAAATACACTTGCCAGAAGAACAGATGTGGGCCCTAGCTCTCATTGGCCCATAGGTATTAAACTCACATCTGTCTGTGGGAGAGGATTCTGATTTCTAGATTGTATTCAGGCTCCAGCTCTTCTCTTCTTTCCCTGATTTTTGCCTTCAGTTCCAGAAAGATGAGGCATTTCCAACAATGCCCCTGCAGTCTGCATTTCCTGTTGCTTCACAGCCTTGCAATGAAGGGCTCGATTTGCACTCCTCTCTGTTTCCTCTTCCTGAGAGCCCAGGCACCTCTCCCCCGTCTGTTCTCAGCCCCCTTTGAGAAGAGGAGGATGCATTACCTAAAAGTTAGGTGTTTTACTGCCCGTTTCTCTTTTCAGATCAGGCCTGGGTTTTTAGTCCTCTCCAGCTGCTCAGGGCTGACAGACCCCACCTTCCTATCTCCCTGCGTGGGCAGCCAACCCGCTCCCAGGACGGACACGGCGAGGGAACTCGCTCGGGGTGCTGGCTCTGCTCTCACGTGAGCATACAGCTGAGGAAACGTACCACGAGCATGGGACATGCAACACAACAGGGGGAGATTTGCGTCACTACATATTTTTGGCAAAGATACACTCTTTTTAATCTCACTAATGAGCCAGTTATCATGATCACGGGTGTGAAGTAAATAAAATAAAATAAAGAAATTATACCTGTTCCTAGCTGATAGATCTGCTAATTCCTCATATGAATGGAGGATGACTCCCAAGCATGTCACATTTTTTTTCCATTTGAGTCCCACCTAATTTTAATATGAATTTTTCCAGAGCTAATTAGGACAATTCATCAAACTGGGTTGTTACAAAGGAAAATTAAAAACCTTGGGTAACAGTGCTTTTATGGTACATTTAACAAATGCATTTCAGTTTATCTCCTCTAAAAGAAATCTGATATTCCCACAGATAGCAATAAGGATTCATTATGACCTCTGCTACTTGTATCAAGCCTAGATGGTTTTGTAATGGTATTATTGCAAAAATATATTTTTTAAATGTCACCATTATTAGGATTTGCTGTGGAAGAGAAGTATGCTGCAAATAAGTGTCTCATTCTATTTGCTCTTTACAGAAAATGAAACATGCCAAGCTGACACTTTCCAAACATGCTGCAGTACTTGATTCTGTCATTAATAACAAAGATTGACTAGTGATTTGAGCCTATAATTTGCTACTCATAACAAAAATTGTATTATCTTTTCTGTAGAAAATAATTTAAACATGTTCTGATCTGTCCAGTTGATAAAAGAGCCAACACACCTCCTTTCTGTACAAATATATCTTTGGAGAGGAAATAATATCAGTGGTCAAATCCTTGAGTTTTGGTGCATTCATGACAATTCATCCTTTTTCAGAGATCCATTTCAGCATATGCCAAGCTTCAAGAATGCACTTAAACCTAAGCGGTCTACTGATGGGTAGCAGTACTTGATTAAGATCAGGGTTCATTTGAACTAATTTCCTGCACCTTTCACATTGACATTGGAGCTGCACAGAAAAGAATGAAAGGTTCATACAGATCATAGCACAATAATTAAGAGCAAAATGATTGAATCCTGTGAAATCATTGAATCACTTAAACAATTAAACTGAATCATTTAATTGTTTAATTAAAATAGTAGATTCAGATGAGACATGCATCGGGATCGCACTTCAGAAGCAAAGCCTGGCAGAGCAGCCTTAGAGAGCAGAGCGCTCTCCAGGAGTTTCCCTGCTGACCTCCGTGTTCCAAAGGGCAGCCAGCCCACAGGACCAGACTAGAGCCTGTCCACAGAAATACAAATAATGTAGGAGCTGAATACTCAACAGTTACTGTTTTGCCCCCCAGGTCTCTTCCTAGTGCTCCACAATGCTTGCTAGTGTAGATACAGTCATCTCTTATGCCTGCGTCTGTTTCTAATCCAATGTTTATATAAAGTAAAATTCATGAATAATCTTGGAAACTAATTTCATGTGTGCCAATCTGTCTGACATGCCCTTTTTGGCATGCAATTTAGGGCTCCTGAGTTATGCCAGCTTAAATTTATGCCAACGTGCTAGCATATGTACCTAAAGCTAAACTTGGAAACCAGCTACGAAATTGTCATGACCCCAATTCCTCCCTGCCTAGAAACTCAAGCAGTCATCTCATTCAAATGCTAAATGAATGCAGCACACCCCTGACAGACTGAATGTCACTTTACCCAGGTTTGAATGTCCATAAGTGATCTGCAGCAGTGGAGAATCAGGCCCTGAATCATTTCTGTTTGTCAAATAATCATGTTCAGTTGCCATTAGCAAGTGCTGCTTATCTATCACAAATATGTAACTGCTTCAGAAAGTAACTCATTTCTGTGATCGCAGATTTCTATTTGTTTTACACCATAGACTACAGGTAGGATTTTCAAAATGATCTGATTTGTTTAGGAGTACAAGTCCTATTAAATACCAGTTTGGTCTTTGTTCTTAACTCAACAACTTCCGAAAATGCGGTTGTATTGCCATACAGCATGTGGGTTTTGGTCCCTACCTCAGTATCAATTTGTCAATTACGGTTGCAGATAATAAAAGTAGTTGGTATTAGCTCCTCAAAGCCAGCTAGCTCTGCAATTCCTGAATTATAATGAAGTCCATTATAAAACTGTTATTCAGTGAAATATTATTTAATATTTCAGCCCTTTGGCAAGGCATTAAGTTGAGACATAGCAGAGTATTTTTTCCAGATCACATAAAGGTTTATTTTTTAGTAATAGTAATCTAACTAAGTTTTTAAAAATTTATTTATAGAACAGAAGTTATAACTCATCATCAGTCTCATATGCTTTTTTGCATGGTTATGAAGACTCAGACTTAAATCAAGACAGTCTAATTCTCACTGTGCATTTCACTCAGGCAGAGTGGATATAAAATGCTCATGGCATTTTGTGTGCACTTTTCATTCCCTTTCATTAGTTTGCTTCACAGGTCATTAAGGATCTGCCACTTAATTTTGCCCAGTTCCCTGCTGCTGGAAACAATTGCATCATATAGTTCATTTTCCTAAACATAAGAATTGCCATTTTTGAAGCAGTTACATTTTTGAACACATGCTGCACATCAGCTCCACCTGCTGCAGCCCCACAGGAGACCCAGGCAAGCTCAGACACGATAAGTGTTCTTGCCACCATCATACCAACAGCCAGGTATGCCCACACCAGATGGTAGGCAGCTTTCCAAATCACCCAGGTGAGTTTCTTCATCCTCTCACACTTCTATTTGTGGAAGGAGCAATGAATTCATAGGTCTACCACACCAGCATGTGGTGTAAAACATATAAAACTCTTCACCAAGGAGAGTAAGGACATTTTCAGGGAGGTGAGATGATCTCTTTGTAGTAATTTTCTTCACACAAAGGATGCTAAGAAGCTCTGATTAAAGAGGCACAGTCTGAGAAAGATATGTCAGAAGAGCTGGTACTGGAAAAAAATGGGTGATTAAATAGCCACAGCCAGCAGCCTGGGCACCTCCCCAGTCAGTGGGTCCGTAAGCTTTTAAGATACCAACTTTCAGCTGAGTTCAAGAAGACATTGCATTTTTTTTGCTCCTTTTTTGTTAGCAGCTCAGTCAGCTAAAAAGCTGCGTGTTTGACCATATGAATTGTAGGTGAGTAGAACTTTTTCACAGTCCTAACAAGTTCATTCATAATGGAGTGATTGAAATAGAACTACTGCACACCTTGGGAGGCATACTAGAAAGTAAATAGGGCTACTCTTCCAAAGGAAAATGGAATCCTTTTGAAGGGAACACTCAGCAAAAGGCGAGAGCATGTATAACATTTAGAAAGCCCTTGGCAAAGTTTTTCATAAGAAGATAATAAGGAAATACAGCTGTTGGATAGGACAATATTCTGTCAGATCAGAAGTAGGATAAAGGAAGGAATAGAGAACAGTGTGATCAGTTTTTCAAAGGAGGGTTGTTAAGATGAGGATATTTAAAGGAATTGCATTTGGTTCTTCCTTAATGATCTAAGAAAAACCACCAAAAACCCCACAGTGATATTGAGATGGCAAAATTTATAGTTAACGGCTATAAAGTAAGAAGCCAGAAAGGCTGGAGGGGATCTGTACTATAGACATTAAACGTATTGAGCTTGTAAGTAGGTTTAATGATCCTCTCTCATAATGAAGGAGGAAGGCAACATTCAATGCAAGAAGAAAGCATTAAAAGCAGGAGAGGGAATATTCTTTTTATTTAACACTGAAAAATAACCCTTCTCAACTACTGAAAAGAATCATCCAGGCCAAGGATTTAGCAAGAGTTAGAAAACATTTAGTCCTTTATATGGATAATGAAAACATCCAAAGTTAATCCATAAAAGATAGCCTTCACACCTCACACTAGATAGAAAGTCGGAAAAAAATTTCCCACGAAATATGTTAGTGTGAATTCCACCTTTTAACTGCCTCCAGTTATATTCTGCCAGTCACAGAGAGAGACAAGATCCTGGATTAAATCCATCAGTCATACGGTACAGACAAATGACTCAGAAATACACCTCTTGGTTTTCTTCGGACCGGTATATTCCCCTGAAAAATGGGTAATGCAACCTGAAAATACAAATGCCTGGTAATTTTCATGTTCCAATAACTCAGACATCTTCTTGGTAGTTAGAAGACAGATTTAAGACAACTTTGGCATTACCCTCATTGGGAGGGGAGGAATCCCAGGGACCTCAAAAGGACTGTCAGGAATCTAGACCTCACAACCGCAGAGACCTGTGTGATAGCTGCATAATTCAGAGAGGCCTGGAGAACAGGCATCCTGCCTCACACTAGGCACCCCATAACATCGCTTAGCATTAGACAACAGACTTACCACCTCTGGCTCTTGGGTCTTTCCTAAAACCAGCAATGCCACAGGAAGAGAGCAATAGGGATGGAGTCATCACCTTTGGCCTTAAGTTTTTTGCCTTTTTTTCTCCTCAGTATCACCTTCTAAACCATCTTTCCTACCCCAGACAGACATTTTAACCTAAGGTCAGAAGCACTGACAAAGCCACCACAGGCTCAGGTATGCGGCTTACTGAATATCTTCTTCAGAGAATTAAGGCATTCCAGTGAATACACTACATATACATGCACGTGCTGTTTTGCTGGTGCCTTTTTTTTTTTGAAATGAAGAATTTTAAGTATGAATGTTCAAATGTAATTGAGCTATCAACACATAATTTTCTGTGTCCCTACACTGTGGGGAAAGCGTTTTTCTCATAAACATAACTTAAGCAGATGGCAAAGGCCATAGTCTACTTTATTCATTACACCTGTAAAGAACTGTTCATTGCCATAAGCCAATACCATCTAAACATTTCAGTTGCATTACCCTTCACATCCTGAGAAAGTTAAAAACCGCTGTGACTAAAAGCTGTTCTGTCTGCATCACAAGCAATATTACAAGCCTCTGTTACGACCAAAGGTGACAAACATTTCCCATTAACAGATCTCATTTTCCATCACTCATAACTGTGTCATATTTGAACCATTCAGGCTGAAATTTTCCACTTCCAGTGTTTCCCTCAGGCTGTCATGGCATTAGAGAATTTGCACCAAAATGGTTTGGGGCCATTTGAAAAAAACACCAAACAAATAAAAAGTCCCCATGGCTAAAGCAAATCAATCCTAATAAAGTAGGAAATAACAACCCTTACATTGGTGATTTCTAGTACTTTTGTGCATAAGAGCACGAATTTGAAATTTAGCATCTGTATCAAGGCATGTGGTTATGCCATTCTGTCATCTCGTCCCAATTAACAAATGCAGAGACCCTTTAAAAATGTGTTTATCAGACAGCTGGTAGCAGATTTCAGCAGATATATGCCCCGTGTGTGCTACAGTCCAGGGCTGAACAGGCATTTTCCTGCAATTCCAGATCTGGAGTACTACACGCACCGCTGGGTAAAAACACAGGAACTGAGTGTGAGGAGATCGCTTACCTTGCACTATCACTACCCACCTTTCTGAACAAAAAAAAAAGAGGCAAAATGAAAACAGAATCTCTTTTATCAGTATGCAGATAAGATAAAATCTACCTCTTTCCAAGGAGAAATTTTTAGGCATATTTCTAACTTTTAGGGAGCATAGTTATCTTGGATTTGCTCAACAGCAAGCTGCTGTTCTTAAAATATACAAATAATATTTTTATTTTTGGTAGTTAACAATGCAAAGCTCTAGCTTCCAAATTTCTATCATATCACAGACAAAAGCACCCCAGACCAGAGTCATTTATTGATAACTTTTATAGGCAAAAATATGCAAGACTTACTAGCAGTATAAAGTTAAAAATGAAGACCTGTTAAGAGTATTACTGAAGATGTAGAAAGGACCTATGTTACTTCCAAGCTTTTGACTCCAATTTTCACAGAAGTTAGGTTAATAGACTTTATTTACAGCAAAGATCCAGCTGAAAACACCAAATCAATGACAATCTTTGAGAATTTTGACAACTCCCCTGTATTTTTGGAGAAGATTTCCCCTATGTTACAGATAGACAATGTGCCTCTTTGTAATAAATTCTCACTTCTGAACCACAGAAATAATATCAGCCTTACATTAATTGCAAAAGTGGCAATCATATAGTGAGATAGAAAGTCACCTTTTCCAACTGATCTACAAAAGCCACTAGCAGTTCAAAACTCCCGAAGTAGTATTCATGCAGAGCCTCTTCTTCCAACTAGACCACAATTTAATCACTCGTTTCTATAATGCATGATCTGCACATTACTTTTAAGATCGTTCTCCGTATTTCATCTACTATATTGAGTTTCAGCAAACACACACACACACACAACCTGAAAAAATTCCTCTCAATTGCAAATCAAGACAGAATTTTCACTGAAAAGTTAACTGTGCTGCACTTAAACTATTCCAAAGCTGTTATGCAGGAGTCAATACGAATAACGATTTACATATGCAATGCTATTAGCACCACAATACATCTTCAATAGAAATTGTATATGAAAGATGGCTAAATAAAGAAGACCTTGCCAGAAAATTTTGCTTTGAAAAGAACAAATGAAAAGAAAATAGAAAATCTCCAATTGGTATAAATACAGCAAAGATTAACTTTTCCATATGAGAAACCAAAGTAGCCTGGAATACTTCACAGGGCTATGGCACGTTGGTATTTAACAATCTGTAGGTACAGAAAACTGACGTGTTATTATCCTGCTGGAGGAATATTCATTCTCTCTTTTAAAATGCATACGAAGTCACAGAAACATCAGATTTGGAGGCAAGTCAGTAAAAAATATTATAGTATATAGTAGTATAGTAAAAAAATTACCACGAATAAAGCAGCTGACATGCCATAACCTACGCTGCAGGACATGTTTTACCTTGCAATGATTCTGCGTTATCACGCTCAGTAAGAGCTGTCCAAACTACTTTACATTTCCCAAAGAGTAAAAGTATGCAGGTGAACTGTTAGGTTGGCATACTGCATGCCCTATAAATAATACTGGCTGCCTTATGGAAATATTTTCATGAAGCTGATTCATGACATCATGTAGATGATCCTTGTACCTTTTTACTCTGGTCTCTAAAGTAACATAAATATGCATGAGTGCAACACTCACAAACATGGAGCCATTTACTCAAATTGTAATAAAACCTTGAAAGCTCTTTAAAAGTCAAGAGCATGGCCATCTTCTAGAGGGTGCCCTTTGCATTAGAGGTGTCAGGCGTTGCAGGCAGAGAGCAGTTATGAAAACAAGTTCTACAGAGGTGAAGAAATATTGGCAGAGCAACAGAAACTGAACAAGAATTGAAAATTCATGCATACTGCTGTTTAATTAAGACCCTCTATAAGTAAAAAATGTACTGAAAATGCTCTGTATAACAAATATATACCAAAACAGTTGGTTTAGCCTTATTATAAAAGCAGTGTAGATGGGATGTCATGATACCACCTTTTCTTCTGAAGGCAAAGGTGACAGAGGGCAATCCAAGGCACACAGAAAGATATTTAGCAGTGTCACCATAGGAACCATTTTGCAGAATTGTGTAGGAGCAAAAGAGCCTGAGTGATGGAAGCATTTAGGAAAAAAAAAAAAAACAAACCAGTAACAAAAACCTGAACTGTAAAATCAGCTACAATGTACTATGACTGGAAGACAGCTGAATCTGTGTGGTGCCTGGTACATGGGTAAATCAAGATTAGAATGAAAGCGTGGTTCAATTCAGTGCAAAGACACTGCAGATGCAGAGTGAAATATGCAGTCATCACAGAAGGAAATTTTAAAGCAAGCCAGAGGACTACACAAAGAGAAAAAACACTATCTTCCACACATGGTGAAACCAACTGGCAGTGGAAGCAAGCAATGTTTCCCTGGAAACATCAAAACAAAAGTTATGTGACTATAAGTCAGCAATATTTTCTGAGACAGCAGTAGGACCTATATTAAAGGCTTGATCTTAGTATTATGTACATTTTATGTAAACCAGAGTAATTGCTCTGAAATAAGCAGAGTCATTCCGGTATAAAATCAATATAAAATCAAAACCTTGTTCTTCAGATTGTAAATATGGAATTAGTTTTATTCACAAAGATTTATTTTCATTTATTATTATTTGGTTTTGAAAATGGGTCTATTCCGATCCTTCAATTTTGTGGATAATTATATCACAAATCCAAACTGGGATTTTCAGCACGTATGTACAGAAGGTCAAATCAAATCTTTTTGGTTCTGAGCTACCCTGAATCTCATAGACTTAAAATGTCAGGGCAAAATGTTTAAGCTAATTCCTATTAATAAAAAAACCTATGCATGGAATATAGCTTTTAAAGAACACAGCAGTAGCAGTCACACACTTAAAGCAAAGCATCTAGAAAAGCAAACTCATGCAGTGAACCTCAGCTTCTGTACGTCATCTGAAAGCTTTGTGCTTTCAACAGGCTTAATGGGTATAGGCTAAGTTATGAATAAACAGAAAAGGAGAAAAAAACCCGACCATTCCCACTGGTCTCATATGTCATCTGACAGTCTTTTACATTAGTGAACTCCTCCTCTGCCTAGGGCATGGCCATTCATACTTCATATCTCGTAAGAGAGTTCCCTAACCATCAGGACCTAGATTACTGTGGCTTAGGAGTACCTTCAACACTTTCTGCACAACAATAAACACACACAAGCTAACACCAAATACATTTAAACAGGGAATAAGAGAATGTCTCCAACCATTAGGGGAGTAAAGTATTGGGAAAGTCTTGCAAATAGGAGAAATGGTGGCAAAATAAAATCTAACCGATTTAAAATGATCATTTTATGAAAAAGTTGTCGGCAATCACAGGAAATTGCACCCTTTAGGGTCCTAAAAATATGCACTATTACTGGGATTATGATGAAAAAGAGTCAACACAAAATGAAAAATTCATTTTAGCAAAGTCAGAAGAAACAAAGAATTGTTACAGAGGATGAAATGGAAAATGAAAATATCTAGAACATTGGAGGAGTAAATTACATATTGGTGTAATAGGCAGACTACATAAAAGTACTAAAATAGTTGAATGTGGTCAAAAGGATGAAGAAATGAACTGAACATAGTGCTACAATCTTTTAGATATGTTACTTACTCACCCGATAGCTGTGAGGAACTAATTTACTCTTTCCAAATTACTTCTCTGTTAAGTACAAATGGGACTAATGCCTGTTTTACTAGACAGAGCTGATCTGAAAAGCAGCTGATGTCTCTAATGTGTCCCATCAGTCTCTAATTTGCTGCAGAGAGACTCTAAACCAAAACTCCAGATTTGAAAAGGAAGTATTATTAGTTCTGAGTTTTTAAAAAAGCTGGGGTTTCCCCTTAAAAAGAGAAGTGACATTACTAAAACATTACATACAATTTAAATCGTAAAGATTTCCATGGAAAAGCTGCTGAGTGTTTTACATCCTGGAAAGAAGAGAGGGAAAACACTTACTACATCAACTGACATTACTAAGAGCAAGGTAGTACCCTGAAAATGTGAAGGGATGAGCAGGAAAAATGAGACATTTTTTAAAATGTTGCCAGGCTGTAGAGCTCCTGAGATGAGGGCATGAGGGAGTCATAAATACTCTTCTGAAAACAGATTCAAATGCAGGTGCATGTGTGGTAAAATGAAACTAAAATGGGTGCCTTCAGCAGAGTAGCACCACTCTCATGGGCATCCCCAGTGAGAGGTACTTCACTCAGCACCCGGAATGCTGCTTCCTGATACCAGCAGTCAAGAAACAGCTTTGCTAGTATTTATAAATTTTGGTATGAGGATGGAAATTCTGAAAAACAAAGTCCATGGATGATACCTTCCTTGATTCTGGTAGAGATGTGGGTTCATTCATCAAGTTTATTATTTTTAATGCTTTAGTGTGCCTAGGAAAAAACCTAATTAATTAGACTGGTACTTTGTTGTGCTATATAACAGAGAAAAAAGATGATCCTGCCTCAAACAATATGAAGTCCGTATTAAGTTTCTTTTTTTCTCTGTCAAATATGAAGGTCAGACTTTTATGTTAAATTCCATTTGTTCCTTTGTACTCTGTCTGAAATGGATCATGCTTCATGCAGTCATTAATTATCATTCACAAATATTATTTATTTCATTAAAGCAATTCAACTTGAACAAAGAATTAAAGGAGAGACTTCAGTTCCAGCACTTCAGGCTTACCCTGGTAATAGCTATAAGCAGAATTCAATTTTGTGCCTCTAAGACTCAACTTCACTGTGAGAACAACACAGACTCACCTGAGGAGGAGCTGATAGGGGCTATATTTCAGCAGATGCCTTCCCATAAAGCCTGGAAGGAGCTGGAATTAGCCCACACCCGTTGCATCCTCAGCTCAAACCGAACACTGAGCTATCTTAATCCATGAGCAGTAAGTTATTTCTGCTTCCCCACCTTCTTCATCCCCATCAAAAGATATGATATTGTAAGAAAATTGCAAGATCCAGACAAGCTAAGCATGGGTTAAGATAATAGTTTTATACTGCAGAAATGGTAAATCTAGACTGGGTAAATCTTGTGGATTACTAACTGTCAAAAGGGACCAAAAAAGATGCACATATGTGTCTGCCACTCCACATATTCAGTGCCTCACCCTAGAGCAAGAGCAGAGCATAGCACACTGCTACGCTGACCATGATTTCAGACGCCATTTCTGGTTTTAAAGGCTTGCTCTTGCAGACAAACCTGCAAATGCAAAATACAGAGATTGTTTCTGCCTTGGATTTCAAAAACATTAGATGTAATTTTATGATACATTTTTATTTAGTTTTCTATTGCCTTTTGACAGATTCAGTGCTAAAGAAGGACTGACTTGGACAGCCGCCACTGCTACACTTACTGTTCAAAATGTATTCTGCCATTGCCGTGTGTGTCTTTGGCTGAGGCACTTCTTTATGTGTCACCACCTTACACTTGTGCTTCCTAGTTCTAGCATTGTCTGACAATGGGGCAGGGGTGGTTCTGATACATATTTTTCATTAAGTCTTACAGATGTTTAAAGAAAAATATAAATCTTACTGGGTTTAAAATTATAATCTTTTCTTAGATATTCTTAAGAGTTTTCTACTGGAAGGGCTTTCTATTGTGCCAGCGGATGGATTCAGTTCTTTGTTGACTGGATCTGAGAACAAACTATAAATGGTTTCGACTGTGAAAATGGTATCACGACTGCTGGCTTGGCCTGATGTCAACACATAGCATGGCTTATCGTGTGATGTTGTATTTAGCCAACAATTTCATACCAAAACAAAGAAAACATTTTGTTCTTATTGGATATCTGAAATGGCCAAACACATAAACTTGCTTGAAGCCCGGTAACATATTTATTACTATAGTTTATCTTCCCTGTGAAAGAGGCCATTAATAAACAAATAATATTTGGACAGTCACATCATAACTGAAAAAACACATAAAATGTCAAATGTTGTAACTTCACTCCAGCCATCAAGTTATATGAGAAAAACTTTGTCCTTTTAAAATAATTTTTCTGTTTCTTTTTCCCGTCCTACTTACAGCATCAATGAATTTTTTACTTAAAGAGTCAGTGAAACTTCTAAGATACATAGCACAATGAGGCAGCTTGTGGCAGACCTGTAATATGGATGTAAGGAAGTGAAAAGAAAAACCTGTCACATTCAAAAGCCTCAGCTGTCTAATTTGGGGTGCACTAGCAGGTGCCTGCAGCCATGCAGACTGAAGTATCACTGAAATCTCAACACCTGCTGCCTTACAGGACAGGAATCCCCCAGCGGAGCCTGGGGGCTGAGCTTCACGGGTGGGCCCAAAGGGCTAGAGCTCTTCTCTCACCAGCCCTTGCTCAGAAGATGGCAGGATTGCTGCTCAGATGTATAAAAAGGATTCCGGACTTGCTTTTCATACAAACAACATTTGTTTATATCTTGGTTTAGATTTGAAGATAGAGTCAGGATAGCTCCACTCTACTTAGTAGTGTGCAGTGTCCGATATATACAGCCTCTTACTGATTTACGCATAATTCTATGAAGATTTTGAACACTTCATTTACAAGAAAGTCACACACTAAATGGAATACATATGACTCAAGAGACTTGTATTTTCAGAAATAACATTTTAAATCTCTAATTAAAACTATCTAGTAAAAGCATTAGGGAAATTCGCCAGCCAATAATAATAGCATTACAAACCAGTCTCATTTGCCAGGTAATGAGCAATTCTACACTTCAAGGGTGCTTCCTCCAAGGCCTACTGTCCTGAACAAAATTCTAAATTACTGGGAGGTAGTATCTTCTTTCATCTAAAGAACACTTCTAATGCAGTGTATATCTCAAATTGCTTTTCATGTTCTAAATGTATAGCAAATAAATACGGTTTTACTTAGCAAGATGGATTCAGAGAAAGGAACTGTTTCATTTGACACTGACAGGCAAACACTTGAAATAATTTTTAAAATTTTAACAGGACACAGGTACCCTACACACCCTTGCAATCTGAACTCCTAAAATCTATGTTTATTTTTCATTTATCAGTGCTCTTTCTAATACAATCATATGTAAATATTTATATATATGGTCTCACTGTCCAGTGTGCAGTTTGTCCGTGTATTATCAGAATAACTACCGAAGGTGCACTGTGTCATCATGTACACGTTACCTAAAGAGCACAGTATAAACAATGATTACAGATATTATGCTTTTCTAAAAGCATAAAATATGGCTACGTGCCATATTTTAGATCAATTAAGAGATAATTTTAAAATATTATACTATTAATATT
>NW_009196057.1:0-476 GCF_000690835.1 Fulmarus glacialis | reverse complement strand
AAGCCAGTTCTGATTCCATTATCACTGCGTTCGTCCGGTTTTATCGTCGTTGCACTTTGCTCGGTTTCATCAAAGTTCACATTAATATGTTTCCTTCCATACCATTGATATGACATATAGCAACCATAGAAGTGATGACATACAGTATTATATAGCAATTAACATCATACAATTCAATTCATTGGCTATTTTCACCCCAAATCAAATCCCCTTGAGGTGCACACTGGACTTCCCCATTCTTTTGCATTACCCACCAAGTGCACCCAGGTCCTTGAGCAAAAGCAATCCCATGAATGGGTGTTCCCTTGCCAGAGGCAGGAGTAACCCAGACTGTCTTGCCCAGCATATTTTTTATGTGCACTACAGGGACTTAATCTATAGTACACAAAAGTTTTGATTGGGCAGGGCGAGCTCAACTGAAAGATCCCCCGGTGTTGACTAACCAGACGGCTTTTGCTAAATGTGTATCCCAATGC
>NW_009196056.1:30952-31158 GCF_000690835.1 Fulmarus glacialis | reverse complement strand
CCGCGGGCGGGGAGGAGGGCAGGGGAGCTGCCTTCCCTCTCTCCGGCCTCAGCGTAAGGTGTCCTTCAAGAGCTAGTTCTGCACCAGGGAAAGCCAGGGACAAGTCAATTCTCATTTCCACTACCACATTTACATTGTTTTTCAGTTGCTGTTGAAAACTTTCCTATAATCACTGTCTAAATCAATGACAGGACTCTCTTGGATCC
>NW_009196056.1:30615-30888 GCF_000690835.1 Fulmarus glacialis | reverse complement strand
CATGAAAAAAAAAAAAAGCTTTTCTGTTTGAGCGGGGGCAGCGGGCACATCGTAACGACACGTGATGCTCCCTCCAGTCCTGTTAAAAGAAGAGCTCTGGCCCCTGAACCAGCTGGCACTCACGCACGCCGCACCGCTCATCTCGGGTCACGACAGTAACGGGGATACATGCAGGTTTTGTGAGCCTTGCTCCGGTTAGGAGTTACTCAGTGGGTGTAGCGGGGATGAGGGTTTAGTTATCGTTACCTACGGGATTAAAGGGGGGGACTCGGC
>NW_009196056.1:12016-30474 GCF_000690835.1 Fulmarus glacialis | reverse complement strand
ACCCACCAGAGCCTGGTACAGCCCTGGCGCAGGTGGTTGCACCCCCCTGATTTCATCCGGGCTGGCCGTTCCCCGAAGGAGAGCAGTCCCGGCACGAGCCCAGCAGTATCGCCGTGCCCCCCGCCGCAGGGTGCCGTGATTTGCCACTGGTTACCATCAACATCCCCAACGTATCCCAGAAAGGAGCCACGGAGAGAAAAATCTCTCCATTTTTGTCAAATCCTGCTTTTTCCATTGAATTTTTCCCTTTTTTTCAGGCGACCCTCCCAGCTCAGGCACTCCCCTGTACCAGGCTCTGCTGAGCTGCGCTCGCAGATCACATCCTCCCACAGCAACAAAGGACAGAGCAGCATCACGGACACACAAAGCTACGTTTGTTTAAAAAAAAAAAACAACCAAAAACAAAACCAAGAGGTGAGAGACAGCATCGCAAGGCAAACTGTACCTGATTGCCGAGGAAGAACTATGGAGGGAGAAGAGTTGTGGAGGGAGAGGGGATGGGGGGGGGGAAGGAAAGTCGAGAGGAAGAGGAGGGGAAAGAAAAACAAGAAAAACATTTATGGGATTAACAGTGCAATAATCATGAAAACTGTTAACTGCAGGTAGTTAGAAATCTGTGGGGTTTATGCTACTTGGGTGTAAGGTAGAAGCTCGGGGAGCCGGGGGCTGGTGCAGGCGGGGGGGGGCCAGCGCTGCGGCTCGGCTCCTCCCGGCCAGAGCATCAGCCCTGAAAACAGCGGGCAGGAAAGCGGGCAGCTCTGTTTCACCAGTTCACCTCGGTGAACGATTTGAAACATAAACAGCCAGCCCGTTACAAAGAGATTCTTTAAGGAAATTATTCTCCTTCTTCGGGAGCGAGCTAAGAAAAACACAGGGCGTAAGGTACACTCATCCACGAGGAAAACGAGTGAGTGCAGCGTTTCGCGGGGCGGGGGGGCCGGCTGCCCCAGAACAGGGCCACTTTTATGCTCTCCCGATTCGGGGAACGCCCTGGGGCCGAGGATGGTGCTGGGCAAACACGGCTCAGCCACCTCCGCCGGGAGCTGGCGTGCCGGAGGATGAGGTCTCCGTCTCGCCCCGGGGAGCCCGGGGGGTCCCCCCGCGCCAGGCTGGGCACCCCGTCGGTGATCCCCCGCCCCGGGTGGGAAGGTGGAGCAGGATTTGTGCTGCCGGGGCAGCATTCGTCCTTACCCGGTATTTGTTCTCGCCGATCTGCTCCACTTGGAATCTCTTGGCACACTTGCACTGGGCCACTTGCCTGGTGACCTGCCATCACCAACAAGAGAGGTAAGGGACCAGGATTTTGGGAGTCTCCCCCAATACAAGGCACTGCTTGGATAACACACAGCCCTAAGCAGCCTTTCCTTCATAAACACGGTAGGTACTGGTGGTACCAGCCAATTATTTTAGCTCAGCACCACCACAATCCTTTTTTTTCCCTCCTTTTTGTCTTCCCCACTGCCAACCCGCAGCCTGAACCACCCCACACTCCGAGCACCCCTCTCTTTTGGTGCTTTACCTCATCTTCAATCTTGTCGGCATCAGTGGTGGGGCGGTAGGCATCCTTGTTGGGATGGAGAGCAGCCACGAACTCATAGTAATCGATGTAGCCGTCGCCATCACGGTCAAAGATGTCGGCCACCGCGGTCATCTCCAGCTTCGTGGTGGGGAATTCTGGAAGGAGAGAGAAATGAGCAACCGATGCAGGGACCTCACTCATGAGAGCCGGGGATGTCGGAGCACGGTCTGCACCTCGGTCCTTGAGCAGGGACAACCTCTCATCACACCAAGGTGGCCATTTTCCGAGCTCGTTTCAGGCAGGCAAGGACTTACTAGAGGCCAGGATGCCATCGATAAACTCCTGCCGGGTGATCTTCCCATCTTGGTCTTTGTCGATGCGCCGGAAGAAGTCCATGACGCGGGATTTCTTGTGGTTCATCCAACGCATATACTTCTTCCTCCAGACATCGAAGTCGAAGTTTGCAAACTCCTTCAACTGGAAGGAAACCCGCGAGAGTCAGCGGGGGAAATCCCTGAAGGAGCAGCACCCCTGGCTCTACAGCACCCTAAAACAGCAGCCTTCGGGTGAGCCCGTGCCCGAGCTCCCGATGCTAACGCTCACTGCCCGCCCTCCCGGGAAGGTTTATCTGGCTTTATCCAGACGACCCCCCGTTAACGAGGGGGCCGCTCAAATCGACTTTCCAGAACAGAAGGACACACAGTGTAGCCGACAGCCACCACGTGGACCGCGCGTCACGGAACCATCGACACGGGATGCAGCATCCCCCACGGTGGTATACGTACACATATGCAGAGATATCAGCTACTTGCACACAGACACACACACACCCCGGCTCTGCTCGGGCATTTGGGGATGCTTCCTCACCCAGATTTTTGCCTAACGACTCGCCAGGCTCTGCCCGGGAGGAATCCCCATTGTTGGCACCATTTTGGGCATGTCTCCCCTCTCCCTTTCCCTCTAAGGGGCCAAGAAGGGATTTCTTGCTCGTCTTCCAGGTAAGACAGCAGCTGGGGCACATCTCAGCTCTGCAAACCCCGGCCCCGGGCTCTGCCACCAGCCTGCGACGAGCCGCTCACCCTCCAATTTAAACTAACACCCTTTTTATCCCCCCTCAAAAGGACCCCCACGACCCCACCAGCTAAAGCAGCTCACAGCAAGGTAAGGCAACAATTTTTAGCACTTTTTCTGTTTGTTTTCTCTAAACATTCTTGGAGTTAAAAGCAACAAAGAAAAAACATTAATACGTATAAACTGAACTGACCTACAGCAAAAGCAACAAAAAACAAAAACACTCACTTCTGGGCATAGCTGCTTTGTTAAGCATAAATAAAAACAAAAATTACATTAGATGTTTTGAAAAGATAGAGACAGTATAATTGTTAAACTAATTGCTAGGAGTAAAGCAGGCCTGGCTGTACAGATACTGACTGCAGGGGCACAAAGCAGTTCATTAACGTGCAGTTAATTACCGAAGGTAGTTTTCAACCTTAATATTTTAGGAGTTTGGTTTTTTTTTTTTTTTCTTTTTCTTTTGGCATTTTCAGAAAGGCAGCAGTAACTGCCTGCAAGAGCTGGGCAATTCAAGAGGCAGCACTAATTTAAAATGCTTCTCGCACCTCTCTGGCGAGCACCCCCCCGGCACCGCTCCCCCCCAGCCCAGAGCAGCCGGTGGCCGTTACCTCCTCCAGTCTGTCCAGGGCATCGTTGAGCTTCCGCTGCCGCTCCAGCGCCAGCAGCCAGACCTGCTGCCAGCGGGCCGAGAGCTGGTTAATCCGGGGGTTCTTTGTTTCCGACTGGGAGATAATGGGCATGCTGGGGGGGGCGGCCTGACTCAAGGATTTTCCTGGAAAAAGGGAGAAAAGGAGTTGTTTTGAGGTGGTGTTGATGGGTTCAGCAAGTCTGCTGCTCCTTCCCGCACCGCTCAATGAAATACATTTTATTTTTTAAATAGAAAACCTCCCACGGCCTCGCTGGCTGCGAAGGGACACAGTGTCCCCAGGTAGAGGAGGGGGTGACGGACGGCTCTACACCCAACCCCCCCCCGGCGCTCCCTTTGCACTCGGGAATTCACAACAGACTCTGCCTTCAAGAAACAACATAAAAAAAGACCCCAAAACCTCATCACAAAGCAACTGCAGAGAGAAAGAGAAGAGCAGCAGTGACAGCACGAGCTTCCCCAGGCGCAGCACACCCCGGCACGGGCATTTTGGCAAATGCCACCTGGATTTTCCCCTCCTGACAAGTTTCAACCGCCTTCCTGATGGCAGTCAATGCAGGATGCCTTGTTAATTGACAATCAAAGTTAATTAGTTTCCTATGCGTTTCATTTCCTCCCATCGTAGCACGTTTCACCAAAAGCTGCGTATCGAGGAGACGTACTGTTGCTGCGGGACTTCTCGATGAAAGGCCCGTGGGGGGGCTCAGTAGCTTTCCTCTTGTACGTCTTCGTGACCCGGTCCACATCTGGCTGTTTCCGTGTCATCTCCTCCATAAAGGACTGTCAAAATACAGAAGGGACAAGAGAGCCTTTGCAATTTCAAGATGTTTTCGGTCTCTTGCTGCTCCAGATTCTCGCTGGGACATGCCAAGCCCATAGAAGAGATGGGAGCACCGGCGACGAGGGCTTGTGGTCAAGCTAGCGTGCAGCACTGGCTCGGATCTGCAAACGCTGGAGTTCATCCCCTGGGCTGGCTTTGCTCCCAGGTGACAGCTCCGGTGGGGTCACACACTGTTTTGACAGGGACTTCCAAGAGAAGTCAATGCCTCCTCCATGGAGGGGCAGGAAACCCCCCGCACCCGCCCCTCTCCCGAGTGCTCGCCGTGTTCGGCTCACCTGGTGTTCGGAGATGAGGGCTTTGACCTGATCAATATTTTGTGGCATGGGCTCCTGGTCCCGCTGGATCAGGGTTGTCTCAGCCCACTGGATCCAAGCCAGGAGCTCTTCCAGAAGCTCTGCGTTCGCCACCAGCTCGGAAAGCGCGGACTCCAGTCTCTGCTGGTGCTGCTTCGCCCACGTGAGAACCTGTTGGAAACGCAGAGATGACCATTAGCCCAGGGTGGGAAACCAGGGCCAGGAACCAACACCACATGGCCATCCCTGGTGGTGGTGTCCACCATCGCCTCTCACCACCGGCCTGGAACAAAGCCTGGTGGACTCACCTCCTCGAACCTGGCTCGGATGATGGTGATCCAGTGTTTGATCGTGGTGATGCAGTCGGGATGGCAGGCGGCCAGGATGACCTCCCCCATGCCCACCGCCGCATTCACGTCCACTCTCTTCTCCTCTACTTTCTTCATGAACTCCTGAAAGGCCCAAATGAATTATTTTGCAATATTCTCCCCCATAGATTTTGCTCGGGTTGCGTTTCAGAGCTCCCCGCTACCTTATGCGTGTCGATGAGGGACTGCAACGCCTCGGCGTCGTCGGGAAGCGCTCCCCGAAAGCGCAGGGACTGCTCTGCCTCCGAGAGCCACTCCAGCAGCATGTGCACGGCCGTCCTGAACTCCTCTGCCTGTGGCGACAAAAGCACAGGCGTTAGCCCTCCTGCTCCCGAAACGGGTCGCTCAATTCACTGCTGAGAGACAAAGGGCTGAAAGGGACTTTAAAAACAAATAGAAAAAGGGGCAAAAAGCCCTGTCTGTTGGCTTGGGTTTGTGCAGCACCCGCAGATGGGTCCCACAGCGGCCGGGCACCTCCCTCCCCTCGGCATCAGCTGCACTGAAGAACTAAATGTTTTTAAAAAGAGAACAACTACCCGTGTTCTGAGCAATTTGGCACCTGGGTAGTTTATTCTGTGAATTGCCTACTTGGCATAAAAACCACTTAAGAGCCTTTGACCTTTTTTTTTAGCTTCAATCTAGGTCTCTCTCTTGCACTGGACATTAGCAAACACCAGCCCAGACAGTCTCTGGTCACTGCCCTATCCCTGCCGTGCACATCGGTGAGAACTTTCCATGCTCCCTTTTCAAATCAGCCTTTATCGGCTCTTCTTGGGGGAAAAGAGTAAGTAAATAACTGACACCAACCCACTGCCTTGCAGTTCTCGCTGGTAACTGCTGCAGAGCTGGGTGTCCTGCTCGGCCAGGAGATCAGTCCCTGGGCAAAACCTCTTCTCTGAGGTTTGTGTTGACCTCCCGGCACAAACTTGTAGCCCCCTGAGACCGTTTCCACCCCTAGCCTTCTGCTCACCTGCTTCAAGGCCTGTTCCAGACGGGTTTGTTTGGACACGGACAGCTTGCACACCGTGTCCCACCGGTTGCTCAGCTCCTGCAGCTGCACCTTCACCCAGGTTGTGTCGTCCCGGCTGTTCTCGATGAGCTCCCGGCCGGAGCGCTTGAGCACCTGGACCGTCCCCGTGCGCTTCCCCAGCTCCTTCTGGAAGACCTGGAGGGAGAGAGGGCAGAAGCCAAGCGGGGCCAGTCAGTCCCAGCGGGTTGTATCACGTGGGGAATAAAACAGGGGGCACATCTGAAATAGTTTGTAAGGTGGGTTTTGCACCCACAGCAGGGATCCACCTCACGCCGCTGTGGTGGGAGGGCAGGCAGGGAGCTAGACAGCACAGGCAGCTCCTGAGCGTGTTTTGTTTTAAGTGCACGTTGGGCAGGAGCCCCAGCTTTCCACCCTGGCAGAAGCAGTGGTGACCTGGAGCAGGCAAGCTCTAGCCCAGGACCTCCGGCTGCAACGCAATGGCTGCCTTGAATGGAAGCCCAAGCCCTGCCCGGGGATTTCAGCGTATGACCTAATCCAAACCCAGGAGCACCAGTCTCCAAGACGTGCTGGAGAGAACTGCCAAGACGAAAGTTTATACAGGACTATAAACTCAGCCACCTTTTCAAAACTAAACCCTCAACAGACCTGACTGATAGCATCTCAGAAGAACAGAGCTCCAGCTCCTGTAACCTACGTAAAAGTTTCTTCCCACTTGTTCGCCCTGGTTTTGCCCTTCTTGTCCACCACAGCGAAGCAAAGCAGCGAGACACGCAGCTCTGCAGCAAGGCACCAACTCTGCCTCCTCCTTCTTTGGCTCTTGGGGAAGACAAGCCTCCACTCATGTCGCAGAGAAGAGCTGGAAAAGGCGCTCTCACCTTGTGAGCATCCATCAGGTTCATGACCAGATCCAGGTCACCATGGACAGGCTGGTCTTCAGCTAACTGGGGTTCCACCTTGTAGAGCCAGTCCACCAAGGCCTGCAGTGCATCCATGAACTGGCCAGAGAACAAGAGGGCTTCTTCCAGCTTGTGCTGCCTGAAAAACAAACGTCCCCGTGAACTTCCATGAACAAACTCACCTCCTTTTGTCACGTCCCAGTGACCTCCTCCAACCTCCCCATGAAATCGCCTCCCCTCCTCTGCTCTCCACTTTGATGAGTCCTCAGCAAAGAAGTGCTGTTGGTGCAACGCTGGGGCTGGACTTACCTTTCCACAGATTTGCCACACACTGTGTCCCACTTATCCCGGACTTCTCCCAGTAAATTGTCCAGCTTTTGAGTGTCATCTGGAAGCAAGGCTTTTTCTTTGAGGGCTCTGCCTGTCCTGATGGTGGTGTCATAGACGGGCTGCTTCCCACCCAGTGTCTTCTGGAACTCCTGGGAACCAGAGAGAAAACAAAACTGTTTCAGAAGGCCTGGCCTTGGCTTTCTGAAGATGCACGGTGCTTGTGAAGATCCCCAGCTGAATATTTTCCATGGCAGTGGTAAGCGTGGACGTGCCTTTCCCCTGTCCTGCCGGCAGAGGAGATGCTGCCTGCTCCCCCCTCTCAACAAAGCACCCTTCCACCCAGTGTCCAGCACCGGTCTCACTTTGGCAAAGCTCTACCTTGTGTTTGGAGAGCTGGAGCTTGATTTTGTCAGGATCATTGGAAATCTCCAGCTCTGAGTCCAGGTGATTCTCTGCGTCCTCCAGCCAATCAATCAGTTTCTTCCAAGCTTCGTGGAACTGCAAAGAAACAGGAGCAAGTCTGAAACTTAACACTAGTGGTGTCCCCAGTTCCCTTCTGGTCTTGGGACCTCCTGTTCCCCAAGGTTGGCCATACTTCGGGGTCTGTCGCACCCTTCCCGTGTTTCTCACCTGCTTGGCTCGCTTCCTGGCATCATCAAGAGCCCGTCCCCGCTCCACTGAGCGCTGGACGACCTTCTCCCAGCGGGACTGGACGCTCACCAGCAGGTTCTTGATCAACACCACGTCCTGCTTTTGACTGAGAAACTTCAGCTGGTTCCCGGTTTGATCCAGCTCGATGATCCGATCCCGATGAGCGTTCACCTCGTTGGCAAACACCTGCGAACGGCAAAGATGTCCTCTTATCTGTAAGGGAGCTGGACTTGCGTGAGAGCAGCCCGTGGGTGCAGGGGAGATGAGGTGCCACCCTTGCTCTCTCCACCCCGGGGAGCCGTTGGGTGCTCACGGCACCCATACCTTGTGCTCGTCGATCTGGGCCAGCACGGCGTTGAGGATGAGGCTGGCCGGGGGCGCGATGTTCAGGCTTTGCTCGGCCAGCGTGAGCCAGTTGATGAAGTCCTGGAGGGAGTTCTGGAAGTCCGTGGCCAAGGCCAGCGCCTCCTCCAGCTTCGCCTGCCGCAGCCGGGAGGGAAAAGGGAGAGGGAAAAACACAACGCGGAGGGTGAGAGCTCACGATCTGCGGTTTCACAGACAGAGGCAGCCTTTGTGTCGCTGCCGAAACGTCCCTCTAACAGGAACCTCATCGCCTCGGCTTGTTTACCAAGAGGAGGGGGTTTTGGTGAAAGCCACCGCTTTCTTTCAAAACAAGAATCGCCCCTGAAAGGGGAGACCTTCATCAGCACACGAGCAGCTGCGTCACCCTCAGCTTCCCGAGAAAGGGATTGCCATGGGGAGAGCGGCTGGGTAAATGAGGTGGATGATATTTTGATGGTAACAGCTGCAGCACCGCAAATTTATTCTGGGCCGAGGCCACCGCGTCCCTTGTTTTATCTCATCACCGGCCAAAAGCCTAGGATGGAGTCAGCTCGGAGGAGGATTTGGCCTGCTGTCTCGCAGAGGATCAACAAAGCCTGCCTTTCAGAGCCGCGGGAGGTTTCTTCCCACCTCTCCTCTAAATTAACCCAAAATGCAATTTTACTCTCATTTTCTGTGTGATTTAACCAACTCTGATGACTATCTAGAAAAAAAAAAAAAATAACAGCTTGACGCTCAGACATCTGAAAGACAAACTCAACCTGTGCAACCAAGACAACTTGCCTTAAAAAAAAAAAACCAACCCCCAGCCCTCCTCTCCAGCCCTGACCGGCTCCATCCCTCCTGGGAAAGCAGAGCAGCAAAGCAGGGAGCAAGTGCCGTCAAGACCAGCTCATGGGGCATCTCTCCACCAACACTACCTTCCTCTCCTCCATCTTGGTGCTGACCAGACACCACTTCTGCTCCAGCAGCGCTACGCTCTGCTCCGTCTTTGAGCCGGAGCCAGAGAGCATCAGTCGTCCCTTGGCCAGCAGCTGGCTGTAGACGTCCTCCTTGGCTTTGAGCTGGCCGTACAGCTCCTGCAAGGGAGGCATCACCGAAGCGTTAGACAAGGGAAGAGCTCGGAGAGGGGCCACGGCTTGCTGCAACTCAGGGTGATGAGAAAATTAGGTTCAGGGCAAGCAGCAAAGTGAGAGCAGTGCGTCACTTCGAGCAGAGGTAGGTGGTTAAAGCATCGTGATGCTTGTCCCAGGCATCAAGTGCAAAATTAGCTGTAAGAAGACACCCGAGAACCACTCTTCCTCCCATCAGATACAGAAGGGAGAAGATTCGATGCTGATATTTGACAGGCAGGAGCTTGCTGAATTGAAAACATTAAAAAAATCTCTCCTAAGAAATTACCATGTGGGCATTGAGTTGTTCCCGGGCAGTTTCTGGCAGACCTCCTGTGGGTTTTGATGCCGACAATTGGCTCTCCATCCTCGTTAGCCACAGGAGGAAGTCTTCAATCTCACCATGGAAACCCTGGGCCTGTTCGGGAACATACAATCGGCCGCGGATCAGATGACATCAGCCACCATTGATCATGCGCCAGGGTCAACACTGCCTTTGCTTCAAAACCAGATAAAGAGGCAGAGCTGGATGCACCAGCGCGTTACGGAAGGTTACACATGGCACCTCCTTAACCACCTGGGTGTGCCTGGTCCCCGCCGTGCTTCTGGGCAGGCACCGAACCACTCCAAGACTAAGAGTTAAATGAAAAACTCGCATAAAAAAATCCCAGCGTGTCTCTCTAACTCCTTCCCCTTTCATTTCCCCCCAAAGCGAAGGGGGAAGCGGACCCTCAGCAGCTCTCTGCGGCACAGGGGGGTACCCCCGACGCGTCTCCCCGACCTGCTGGAGCGTGGACTGCAGCTGCTGCTCCCTCTCCTCCGTCTTCTGCAGCACCGACTCCCAGCACGAGTTCAGCTTCTCCAGGCGGTTTCGCAAGCTGCTCGCATCGTCCCCTGCGCTCGACTCCAGGAGCTCGTTGCCCGCTTTGTTCACCGTCTCCACGGTCGCTTGGTGGGCCAGGACGTCATTCTTCAGCACCTACGTGAGATGTGGTGGGCAAACGTTGGACACCTCTCTCTCTAAAGCACCTTGTTAATTCCTGCATGCTCTCATGGACTTGAATCAACTCAAAGCCTTCATGAGAAATAAAATCCTGCAATGGGAATAGACTAAAAATGGACCTGGAGTGGGAGTACTCACATGGTGCTTTGCGAGTTCAACCTCGATGATTTTTGGGTCTCCATTGATGGGTTTTTGCGCGTCGAGCAGCTCCTCGGTGTGGGTCAGCCAGGCCATCAGCTCCGCCAACGCGTGCTGGAACTGGCCGAGTGCCAGGAGAGCGGCTTCTAACTTATGCTGGGCAAGGACGGGGAAGGAAAAGGAAAGTTTAAGTCAGGAAGGAGGGGGAGCATCCCAGTGAGTTTCAGCCCTGCACTTGCGAGAACCCCAGATCTTCTCTCTACCTGTCTGTGAGCAATTTTCTCGCCCAAATTCTCCCAGAGATGTTTCAGCTCTGTCAGTGGTTCCTTTATGATGTCTCTGTCTGTCTCATCTGTAGCTTTTTTTAGCATCAGTTCACCTTGGTGATTAAGCTTTTCCATCTCAATCTGCTGCTGGTAAACCTCCATTTTAAACTCCTGCCAAAACAAGCAGGACGAAAACCAGAACAAAATGAATCACTGGACTGCGAGCCCTGCGATGCAAAGCAAGCACCGGAGAACTGGTCCCACTCCGCCCGCGCACCTTCATCTCGTTCATTTGCTCCTTAACCGTGTTGAGGTCAGTGCCGACAGGAGACATGTTGCAGAGTTTGATCACGGCGTTGTCCAGCCAGTCAAACATGGCCTGAAAGGAGCGCAGACACCGTTAGCAAAGGGAATGGCGAAGCGTGCTCCCCCCGCAGCTGGTCGGGGAAACGGGGCTGGTGCCTCCATCACCCCGCAGCCGTGAAACTTGTCTTTCGGGGCAGAGACGCCTGCTTGGCCAGCACACGCTTCTGCAAGCTCTTTCCTTCCCTTCTCCTGCTTCCAACATAAGGACCTGACAGCAGCCAGGCTCATCCTGCTGCTTTGTGCAGAAATGAAAAGAGATTTGGGAAGACAAACGCAGTCAAATATCTGCTCCTCCTTGGAGCTGGTTGTTGAGCTCAGGCTCTAACAGAGGCTGCAAACACTCACCCAGGAGACATTTCCCTGCTTTGCATTAGTGCAAATCCCAGTACAACTCCAGGGAGAGGACTCGCAGTGGTGTTCCCAAGGTCCACCCACCCCACACAAACAGCCCTGCCTCTTACTTGAAGCGTATCTTGGTATTGCACAGCCGACTGCATGGCTTCTTCAAGCTTTTCAAGCCTCTCCTTCCATGTTTTGTTTAGATTTTCCCACGCGTTGTTCATCTGCGGAACACAAGATTGCCCACAAAATTCGTTAGGCTCTCCCACTTGCTCCTACCCGATTTTATCTGAAGGAGAGGCTGCTGGTTTTCCTACCTCATCAATGCTCTTTTTCACTTCTGGTTTCTCAGTTTCGCCACAGGCAAAAATTAAATCAGTTCCAAGGAGCCGGATGAACTCCAGCTCTTCATGCAAGCCATCCGTCTCCTCTTTAATAGTCTGCATATAACACAGTGACAAAAGAAAAATGTTTCTTATTAAATGATCTTCCGAAATTGCCCCACGACCAGGAGGGCTACAGCACGGAGAGTCCTTCCTGCTCTGGCGTCCTCGCCCCGGCCGACAGCCTGACGCCAGACCCCAGGACTAGCTTACACCGCGAGCAGACGGCTGTCCTGCTCCCCAGCAATGCCACCGCCAGCCTGGTCTGCTCCCACCTCTGGCCACGGTGGCAACGCTGCTGCCTGCAGGGGTGGGGGAACTAAAATAAGAACATCTGTATTTAGCTTGACGTGTGCCTGAGCCGCCTGGCTGAAGATGTTGTTTCCAAGAGATGTACTGTTTACAGGAGTATTTTGTCAATATAGCAGTTAGGTTTTGAGACTCAAAAAGTTGCAAACCAAAGTCAGCATGGTTATAAAAGGGGAATAGCACGGACAAACTTAGCAAAGCATAAAGAATCATCCCCGTTCCCCAAGTCAAGTCAAATCCACCTGAAGTGGATTTCACCACTTATTTGAAACAACCAAACACCACCACCCAAATCCAAGCCCATCCAGCTTTACAATTATCTCCGGTCTAACCAAAATCTAAATATACACTTCCCACGCTAGACAGCGCTCAGATGCCTTCGACTCAGACTGGGAGCAGAACCGTGCAAACTTCCACATCACTCAAAACAAGTGGGCACACAACTCTGACCACATGCTTGATAAAGCTTCCCAAAACAGTAGCAGATAAAGTGATTTAAGCATCATTTCCTTGTCTGGAACAGGGGGCGGCGGTGGTGGGGAGGGATATGTGAAATACACTTCTGTTTTTTTCCTTGCTGTTCCAAGTTGCAGTGGAAATAACATTTCATAATCCAACTGCCTGCCTACAAAACTGTTCTACAGCCACTTTCTGGCCATGTTTATATCTAAGATCGACCCCAATTTAGCTTACAAGCTGAGTGCAGACAAGTTCCATACAGGGGTACAGTCCCATCGTCCTTACCTCTGCCGCTTCCACTTGCTGCTTGATGATGGAAGGGTCAATGCCTGGGCTCTCCAGGTCGTGAACGATGTCCTGCGTGTCTTTGATGGTAGTCAGGAGGGCTGCCATGTCGTACCAGAACTTCTCTGCAAGCTCCAGGACATCAAGGAACTTCATTTCACGTTCCTCCGCCCGAGCTTTGATGTCTTCCCAGAAGAAGACCATCTGATCCAACTTATCCTGGATTACTGAGGAAGGGAATGAAAACATTCAGTGAAGAAAGTAACTTTTCTACAACTCAAAAGCATTTTGCATACACTTTCCACTTAGAAATAGCCAACAGAATATTCAAATGGGAATTAAAGATGACCAGGACTATCAGAGCATTAACTCAGAGATACCGAGGGACATGAGAAACTCCAGCTTGCAGAAATAAAGCCTTTATTTAAGCGCAGGCAAGCTTAGGGCAAATTTGCCCAAACACTCTCGTCCAACAAACCTCTGTTCTGGCCACCTCTAGCGTGAAGTCTACGCTCACTCAGTCCATGAGCTGGCTGTTGAGCTGCCAAGAAAGGTGCCAATTAGTGCCAATCGTGTTGACGGGTCTTTTTGTGCTGGGGATGTTCCTTCCCTCCGTTAGATGCTGAATCGACACCAACAAATCATTTCACAGGGGCCACCAACGGTTGCCACAAGAGACCAGCTCAGGGTGACGGCTCAGCTCGGCTGCGCTGAAACCTCTGCCTGAGCAGCCACAAATGCTTCTTTCTCCTCTGGCTGATACCACCCTGTCTGCTCCAGATGGAAGCAGGCACCAGATATCTGCGTGCAGAGGACTCATCCTTCCTCCTAAGGCCAGGAGACCCTCTGAAATACACCCCTGGGACATCAAAGTCTCCCCCGTGGTGATGGAGGCATGGTTTGGGTAGGAGAAGCTGGGCAGTGCTACCAGCCAGCACCTTCCCTTAAATCCACCCCGAGATTACCTTTTGCTGCCAGGTCCTTGTCCGTTCCCTGTGATCGCCCGATCAGCTCTTCCCCGCGGCGTTTCAGAGCCTCGAAGGAGGGCTGCAGCTTCTCCAGCTCCACCGTGGCGTTTTTGTTCTCGCTGATGCACTCCCGGATCTTATCGACCTCGGCGGGGATGAGGGGCGGCACGCGCAGGCGGGAGGAGAGGGTCTCCAGCGTCTCCAGCATGGGCTCGATCTTATCGTGGAACTGGAGAAGAGCAAGTCCATTAGGGCAAGGCGAGATGAGATTAAGCAACGCTAGGTCGTTCCCTGCGTGTGCAACAGCCCTTAGCGCTGCACCCAGCGGCCTCTCGGAGAGGACAAACATTGCCTGCAACAGCAATTAAACCTGCAGCGTCCTGTTCACGCCTGCCTCCGCTCTCCTCTGCTGCCAACAGCCCCAGGCTGCACCAGCTCCAGCCGTACATCAGCCATACAGACTCACAGAGCCGGCACAGGCAACTGCGAACCAAACACGGCAGATTCAACCCTACAAAATTCACATTTTCGACCGCTGTCCCGCTTCTCGCGGACGGCGAGCGTGGCAAGAAAACCCAATCTCGTTTATTTGAGCATCCGCGCAAAGACGCTGCTGGAAAAGCGCCCGTGTTTGGTGCTGATGGAAATCTCCGCTCGGTGCAATGCCAGCAAGAAAACCACCCTGGCAGGGTCAGCGGGAGATGGTGGAAGGCTGCATGCACACGGGGAGGAGCGAGCTGCCACGGAGCTGGGGCTTCAACAAAAGCAGAACCAGAAAGCCAAGAGTGAGAGAGGAAGGGGGTCTAGCAGGGTTTATTATTATTATTGTTTTTTAAAGAAAAGTCAACTTCGGCCTTAAAGATCCCAAACCATCTCTGCTGGCGAGAAGGACAGCTCTGAATTCTGGCTGCCAGCTCAGGTCCCTCTCTGCAGGACACCAGCGTTGGCATTCGCCAAGTCCCAGGCTCTAACAGCAGAGAGGAGAGGGGCTCTGGGTGCAAAGTTGATCAGGAGCACGCTGGCTCAGCCAACAAGCAGGAGCAAACCGGCTCAGCTAGAGCAGAAAGCTCCACGCATCAGTGTAAACCGCTCTGAAAGCAAAACCCCTGCTTTGCAAGAAGCATTCCCAGCGGAAGCTGGCCACGGCTGAGACCAGGCGGCAATGCAACGAAAGCCATCTCAGAAAAGTGGTTTCAGGCCCCCAGAGTTAATTTTTAAGCACGTTCTGCTGAGCTGTGCATGGACCAGAAATAAAAGTCCGGGTGTAAAATAGATAAGAGTGTAAATGAACATCTGTGGTGGTGGGGCTTACCTCTGTAATCTGCAATGGTGGGGCGCAGTCAACACAAGAATGAAATGGGACCATGTGGGGAGGACGGGCACAGGCAGCAACACACACAGATAACACATTCCACAATGGGAGTGAGAGATGAGACGGGAGGGGGGTGTGGGGGGAAAAACTCGGAGTTAATACAAGTGCAAACCAAGAGAAGTGACTACACAATACAGGAATAAAAAAAATAAACACCCAGACATGACAAAAACCAACTGTGCTACGGTAACACGGGGTGAAATGAAACATAACTAGGGGTCAGAAACCCTCAGCAGCGGAAACTCTTCACCCCCTTTCTGGACTTTAGCACCTACAGTCTCTGCCCTTCCTTTCATATCTCTGCTCCTGCAGTCACTGCCCTTCTCCGGAGATGCCCAGACCCTGAAGATGACCCTTAACTTTCCCATACAAAGGATCCCGTGGCCATTCACTGCACACGCAGCTTATCAGAAATTAAACTTATCTCTCCAAGCTCTTTCAAGAAGCTCTCCGGGCCCTTCCAACCTCGGGTGGATGCCAAAACAGCCCCTTTGAATGAGCATCGTTATTGAGGTTGTAAAAATTTATTACCCTATTTACTATGTCAGGATTCAAACGCCTTCTCCCCTGCTTTCGCAGCCAGCGCTGAGCAGCAGGAAACTACCCTGGAGGTGTCTGACCATGTTGTGCCTTATAAAAGGTTTTACAATCGTAACACTCGGAATAAAACCGCATTTCAAAGCGCGTGGCTTCCCCAGGGGACTGTGATAAGAAGACTCGGCTCCTTCGCACCCCAGCGTACCTGGGTGGACTGCGAGACGGCTTCGTCGAGCGCGAGAGCCCGCTGGCACACCTCCTCCTTGATTTTGGCATACATGGCCTCAGCCGTCGAGTATTTTTTCTGCACCATCTCCCCTTCCTCGGGGTTGAGGTCCTTGAGCTGCGGTCCGATTTTCAGCAGCTTGTCAATATGAGGCTTATGTTCAGCAATGGACTCTCTCAGTTGCTAGGGAATGGGGGGGGGAGGAGGAAAGACATTTGTTTAGAAATCTATTGAAAGCCGCTGCCTATTTATTTCATGCAACACTCCAAGAGCAGCGATCGTATCTGGTAGTGAACTCACACCGTGGATTTCTTGATCCAGCATCTGCCAAGCACATGGCACTCGGCTCTTCCTAACATGGCCACAGCTCTGCACGCGCCGGCACATCGCCCGGCACAGGTCCTTCCCCGGCACGGCCGGCTCCTGACCCTCCCCACAGCCCCACGGGGGACACCAACTGAGAAAACTCACTTTGCAGCTCTCTACCCTAAAAGCACAAAGCGATTTTCCCTGCCACAATCGGGCAGGAGATCCGAAGGCAGCCAGGCTCCCTTGGGTGCAAGCTGCATTTTAGCAAGAAGTGCTCCAGTGTAACTAGTGATTTTCACAGGGTACACTCACGGCACGCTTATGTTACATAGGCAGGATCCCCAAAAAGAAGAGAATGGGGAAAAAATGTCAGAAAAATTCAGAAAAAAGGTGCTCTCGCCCCTGCGAGCGCTGCGCCTTCGTTTAAGGTAGAGGAACTGACGGTGCAGGAGCTGCAAACGTCCTCTTACCCTCATGTCTTCCTGCTGCTGCTTGAGCTGCTCGTGATCGATGGCCGGAGGGGGTAGCTGGGAGATGAGGGCTTGCGTCTCCTCGATCCACGGGTTCAGCTCCTCGTAGGTCTCCCAGAACTGGTTGACCAGGACCTGGGCGCGCTCCAGGCGAGCGTAGCGCTCCGAGTTGAGCTGGCTCACGGCTTCGTACTGTTGCACCAGAGATTCGGTTTTCTCCTGAAGAAAGAGGGAGGAGAGTTACAGCAAGGGATGCAGAAGGGCCCAGGAATAGCGCCAGCTGCACGCTGCGAGCTGGAAGAGCAGGAGGTGCCTTTGGTGGCCTTCCACGCGCGCAGGCTGTAATTCCAATTAAAGCAGCCTCAGAAATCTCCGCTGTCCCCCCCCCATCCCCAAACACTGCAATAAAAATATGCAATAAGAGAGAGTAATAAATGTAAAGAGATTTCTGCTAACGCTGGTGGGAATTACTAAAGATGGAGTAATTTTAAACTACTTCAGCCTGTGCAAGAGCTGATGAGCATTCGCGTCTCTCCCCTCTCTGTCTCCCCCATCGCGGTAAATAGCAGAGGGAGGCTCACCTGGAGAACAGCTTTTTGTTCCTCCCCGCACGTCCCAAAGATCTCATTGCGCTGGCTGAACAGTTCATCCATAGAGTCTTTGTGCCGAATAATGTCGATGGAAAAAGCCTGCAGAAAGGAAACGTCCAAAGAAAGGAAAGAAATCAGAGCCGAGCCCAACCTCTCCCCCCAGCCCGTCCACGGGACCCTCCTGCCTGCACCAGCTGTAGCAGGCAGCAGAGCTCAGCGCGGCAGAGACCACACAAAACTCAGCACAAGCGTCCTGCGGCACACTGAAAATCTGGCTGAAAATGCAGATTACTGCATGTTTTTCTCATGACTCATCTACTTCAACCTCTCTCTTTCAAAGGCCTGAAAATGGCTCTTGAAACGAGGTATCAGTCAACTTCCACACCCAGGGTCCTCACCGGAGGAAAAGCTCCACCATCCATTTGTTAGCGAACGCGTTAACCCCCGAAACGATGCTCTCCAGAATTGCATCTACCAATAATCTCGCCATTCCCAAGGTCCACACGATTAGCAGCGGGAAGCCAAGCTGAGCTCAGTTTAACTTAATGCTTGACGGTTCAGTCCCCCTCCCTTATAACAATTTTTCCTTTTTTTTTTTTTTTTAAAATCCAATAAGCCTGTACGCTGCTCTGATTGCCGAGGCTGGTAAGGGAAGAAAAGGGCCGTTTATTTAAAGTGCACGTTCTTTCAGGCATGAGCTCATCTCAAAGATATAAAAAACCCCAGCGTGTCTTTGTTCCACGTCTGGCTGCCGGGAGGGAAACGAGGAGTCCCCCACTGCAAGGAACAATGAGCAAAAAGCAAATGTAAAAGCACCCTCATTAATCAATATATACATTTCTCCAAACCCTTCCCGCTGCCAGTGCCTGCAAGCCCCAGGCAGAGCTTGCTCCGGCAGCCCCAGGGAAAGCCTGCGGAAGGAGCGGCTCTCCCTAGGGGAGTCCAAGCAAGAGCACCCACTGAGCCCTAAACGGCCGTGCAAAGTTTTCGGCTCCGGCAAATGGACAGGAGGTTTCTTCCTTCAGAAGCCCAACACTTCATTTCTCTAAATCCTCTTTCTTCCTCGTTTTTTGCTTCTACTTACCAAGGACAAGTGTTGCACCTCTCCTGGTGCTCTGGGCTCAGCGCTACAAACCCCAGGGTACAGCTGCCCCCCCCCAAACCCCAACCCATCACCCAAACCACATCCCCGTCCCCCCCGGCAGCGCACGTACCTTCTGCACCTGCAGCTGAGCCGTCGTCTGGTCTTGCTCCAGGCGGATGGGACCGAGAGCCGTCAGCTTCCGCTTGGTCTCAGCCACCCAGGCCCGCTCCGCGTCGGCCGCCGTCTCGTACTGGCACACGGGAGAGGCCAGGTTAAAGGAGGGCAGCCGGG
>NW_009196056.1:11087-11754 GCF_000690835.1 Fulmarus glacialis | reverse complement strand
GGGAAAGAGACGCCTCTATTTTACACGATCATTTTGCTCGCACGTTCAGCTTCGTGGAGTCAGCGCTCCAAGCCAGCGAGGGCAGTTATTCACAGCGCTCCACAGCCTCCAGTCCGTGCAGAACAAGCCTTTTTTGAGAGGACCGTTCGCCTGGAACAAATCCCCATGCTATCACAACAGGGGATGACGTTTTTCCAGGCTTGAAAGTCACCTGTCATCGGTTTTACACCATCTACTTCACCCACGCAAGCAAAAGCCAACAGGCGGGATAACACGGCGCCGCCCCGGAGTTATCCCGTCCAAACCACACGCAACGGGACGGGTCAGGAACCAGCCCCGCTTTCACACGCCGCTGGTGGGGCCGGTTCATTGCTTGGTGTTCCCAAGGGATCTGGCCCTCCCGTCCGGCTGTGCTCGCTATCCCTCCCGCCACCATTGCGCTGCACGAGCTGAAGCGGTGCCGAGCCGCTCACTCCCACTCTGCCAAGAAACCCCGTCAGCCTCCGGCGGAGTCATTAAATTACCTGTTGAGACCTCTGAATAGCAGCATCGATTTCTTCCACCCTCTGCTTGATGGTGTCGCTGACCAGCTTGTAGCGCTCGTTGGTGTCCGACACGAGTTTATCAAGCCCTTCGCGGGCTCGCCAGGGAACCAGCCCCAAGAGAG
>NW_009196056.1:7765-10967 GCF_000690835.1 Fulmarus glacialis | reverse complement strand
GGTGCGGGCCTGTGCTCCATCCCCTCCTTCTGCAGCTCCTGTGGAAGGACCCATGGACACGTGTCCTCAGCGCTCTGCAGGTGACATCCCTCCCCGGCCTCTCAAAAAAGCGAGCGAACCCCCGCCGGCTCCCACCCTCACGTCCCCGTCCCCGCCGGGTGCTGCTCTGCCAGCCCCCACCTTTTGCCTCTGCTGGAACTGGGGTATCTGCTCGCCGGCGGGGGACTGTCCCCCACTGGAAGCCAGCTCGTCCTCCACTTTGCTCATCCAGCCGGCGAGCTCCTCGTGCGTGGACTGGAACTTGGTGGCCAGCTGCCGAGCCTGCTCCAGCGTGCGCAGCGCCTTGGAGCTGGCGGCGGTGATATCCGAATAGCGGGTCTTAATTCCGTCCAGCTTCTCCTGGATCAGCAACACCTCCTCCCCTGCGGGACAGCGGCAAGGGGCAAATGATGCTGGGCTGGGGGGGCTGCAGGAGCCACCTGCCTTGTCCCCCCCATTTTAAATAGCTAATTTCAGTCTCACTTTTCTTTATATCAGGGCAACTTTGAAGCCTATTTTTACAGCCAGGAAGCTACTCTTAGAGCTGACATTTTCCACCGGCCAGCGTAACATCCACCTCCTCCCTGGAACAGGATGGAAGCGGGCTGCGAAGCCTGGCTTTGCCACAAGCCCCAGAGCCACCACAACTCAGTTCTCAACTAACGTCCTTCAAGAAAAAAGGTCCACTTCACTCTTTACTGCTATTTCCGAGAGGACAAGAAACTGCAAGCCAAATTCTTTGTAATCACTCTTCCTGCTACACGGCTCCCACAAGGACAGAGGTCTGTACATCTGCTCCGAGCAGACCACATCTGAAGGAAATGCATCGCCCTGACCTTTCTTCCCACTCATAAACATAAACTCACACCCACGTGGCAACAGCAACAACTGCTCAGTATGGGAAAGCAATATTAGGAAAGGGCTGGGTGTATTTTTAACCTCTTTCCATGTGATTTAACAGCTGGATGCAATGAGAAAACCCTCCCTCGCGTTGCAGGGCTGCTCAGCGCTGAGCATCACCACCCCGGCGGTGGGAATCACCCGCTCACGGAGCTGGGAGGTTGGTACTCGGGATTTACTAAGCTGGAATGCTGGTGGCTCAGCATCCAGGTCCGGATGGAAACCAGCTACTTTGGGAGTATCCGAAAGGAAATTAGACCTGAGGGAGAACAACCTCCCCCGAACAACGTATTGCTGCAGAGCGTGGACTTCCCAGGGAAGACCACGCGGAGGATGGGGGGCTTCCCAGACACCCCACATGGGCCAGAGCGCGCCCAGCTCTTCATGTTACCTGTGGTTTGCTTCAGAAGAGCTTGCCCGTTTCTAATGGCTTGGTCCACGTTCTTCTTCCTGTTTACAATTTCCTCATTCAAAGCCTGGAGAGAAAGGCAAATTGGGGTTACCCTTCTGCAGGCAGGTCCCCGGGTCCTGCCGGCCAGCGGTGGCCGGAGACGCTAACCACAGCACGAACTGCTCCTACCGAGCACGGGGAGGGTGGACAACAGATCTGATACTTGTCCAGTCAACCTTCTCCTGCTGCGGGACTTGTTGGGACTTCTGGGACCCAAAGGCTCAAATCTTAGAGCAAACCCATCCCAACCCATTGGATATGTGTTACCGAAGAACTTGCCCTTGTATTAGACATAACCTCACTCTTGAAAAGAGCTTGCTCGGCCCCCCGGGGAGCGGAAGCAGACGGCTTCCTCGGTGGCCAGCCTGGCTCGGAAAACCTACCAGGCTTCTCAAGCTCTCGTTCTTGGAAACAGCATCCAGCTTTCTAAAGGCACGGGGTGGCCAAGCTTGCTCAGACATTGTTCACAAAGCAAATGAATCATTTGAAGTTTCCCCCCTGGGAAACCCATTTTTGGGGCCACAATTATTGTTTTTAACACATGAAATCTCTTTACATTTCTGCAAGCCTAGAAGAGAACCAGCAGTGGAACAAGCTTTGCAAAATTAAAGTCAGACCAGAAACAAAAATAAAACCAGATAAACGCAACAAAATAAACAACATAAACATGGAAGAAAATGGAAAATACCAGCTGGTCGGCATGCTGCTTCTGCAGGACGTCCCGTTTGTAATCCTTTACGGATACCGAGCCGAGCTTGTCCTCGACCTCAGCCAGCCAGTTGAGCACTTCCACCTCCTCCTCCCCAAAGAGCCTGGCGTTAGACAGCGCCTGATCCAGCAGCGCTGCCTTCCGGCAGCACCGGTCGTGGACCTCGCCGTAGCGGGTCTGCAGAGAGTCTAGCTTCTCTGCCAGCAGCCTCCGCTCAGCGGCACAGCTCAGGGAGGAGAGGGACTGCCCGACACCGACCGCCCGAGACACGTCGGCCGCGTGGCTCTCTATTTCTTCCTCTAGAGCCTGAATGCCGGGAGGATAAAATGGACAACAGAAAGGAAAATGAGTGAAAAAATGGATTTTAAAAAAAAAAAACCAAAACAAACGTAAAAGGGGAAACAGAAACAATGAATGCAACTGAAGGAACGAAGGAGACACAAAACCCACCCGTGAATGGGCAAACTGCATCAAAATAAAAAAGGTTTAAAAGAAACACAAGAACAGGAATGGTTTTTCTATCCAGAGCCAGATACATTCGCTGCGAGGTGCAAAGACATCAGCTTAATATTTACCCACACCGGTGGGCTAGGGTTTGCAGCCTTCTCTGTAGATAAAGCAGCCTGGATAACTCCTCCAATACTTGTTCGGGCCAAAAACCCCCTCGCCATGGCAGAAACAGCCACCTGAACGGGACCCGATACCAACCACCTCCAGCGGCAGCTCCCGTTCACGCACGGGTCCTACCTTGTGCCGACTGATCTGCTGCTGGATTTTGGCAGTCTGGGTACCGATGGGCTCCGAGTTGGCCAGCTTCTTCTCTGTCACCGACAGCCAGTCCGACACGGGCTCCGTGGTTTCGTGGAACTGCTTTGCCAGGACCAAGATGTCCTCCAGCTGCTTCTGCCTATAGTAAGGACATAATAAACCACTAAGGAGCAGCTCCCTGTCGGAGCCAGGCATGGGAAGCAGCTCCAAGTGATGGGAAGAGGGAACCAAAGCAGCCCTGTTTGGTGCAAGGGCAATTGCAAAATAAGCTTTTTTCTGCAGCTGTGCCTTTGGGGTCCAGGTCACCCCCTGGGGAAGGCAGCAGAAAGGCTCCC
>NW_009196056.1:7004-7747 GCF_000690835.1 Fulmarus glacialis | reverse complement strand
TTCCGATCCTATCACTATCTCAGAGATCCTCCAACGTGCTCAGCTTGTGGCTGGGCTCTTGGTGTTTCAGAGCTGCTGAGCTTCTGTTCAAAGACAGCCTGGCACCGGTACAAGTCCTAGATGGACAGTCCATCTAGTTAGCAGTGATTTACAACACTGGGAGGTCAAACCTGGCCCTCAGAAGTGACTTTATAACCTCAATATGAGCTTACGTAGCAACAAGCAACTCATAAATGAGACTCAGGCAGCAGAAAGGTGTCAACAGGATGTTGCCGCTAAAGCTAAATGTTAACACTTAAAGGAATAAAAATAACATCCATCCCCTGCAGGGAATTTATTTAATCTGAGCTCTTCCCTGCCATTGTAAACCACCGCTATCAACTTCAACTCCCAAACAGGCTTTGATTTCTCATGTTTTCCAGCTGTTTCCAGGATGTATCTGCACAGAAATCTCCGCCAGCTTCCCACGTGTTGTAACCCCAAGCTCCGGGACACCGTGAATCGCAGGACAAGCTGGCCCCGTGTTTTCGGCCGGCGGCACAGACCCCCTCACCTGCCGGCCGCCCTGCCCAGCAGCCCTGCCCAGCGGCGCTCCAGGCTCTCCAGCTGGCCAACGATCTTCTCCCGATCCGCGGGCTCGGCCGACTGCGCGATCCTCCCTCCCTCCGCTTGGATCATCTCAACGGTGGCTTTGCGATCATCCAGGAGTCGCTGGAGCAGCTTTATACTCAGCAGGTAAAAAA
>NW_009196056.1:2469-6561 GCF_000690835.1 Fulmarus glacialis | reverse complement strand
CAGGAGTCGCTGGAGCAGCTTTAGCATCAGCAGTGAAACAGAGGAGGATAAAAGTTACCAGACTGGATCAGCAGAACCTCTTCTAGCCCTCAGCGATAGCAAATCTCTAATTGTGGCCGAAAACCACCATAAGCACGGGGCTGAGACTAAAGCCAGCCCAGTGAGACAGCCTCTGCCATCAAAACCAGTTCAAAAAAAAAGAAAATAATAATATAATAATATGCTTGGTCAGCCCTGAAGTGGTCAGGCAGTTGGACTAGACGATCATTGTAGATCCCTTCCAACTGAAATATTCTATTCTATTCTAAAAGAGATTCAAAGCACTTCTGTGCCAGAGAAGTTTTCAGAGGCTTCCCCATCACCCCCCAAAACTTATCAAGTTTTTAACTTTCACTTTAAAAAAATTTCCTCTTCAAAGTCTCAATACATTGGACCAAGCCTCGGTAAAAATTCATTTCTAAAACATTTTACCACGATCACACTTGAACTTTCATCCACCTGCTCAGAAGGGCAGGCGCCAACCCAGGCTCTTATCTCTGCAAACACCGGCACGCCTCGGGTCGCTTTTACAGTTTGTACATTCATTTTGTCCAAATACCCAAACCAGTACCTACAACACCAGCTTGCTCCTGACGCAGCAGAATTACCAGCACAAACAAAACCTAGGGCTGGAAAAACACGGCCGACCAGCAAAACCAGCAGCAAACTTCAAGAGGCAGTGGGACAATAAAGTAACGCTGGTGATTTAGACGATGGAGATAGCGAGTGTGGTCAAACGAGCTGCCTGTTTATTACATTAGGATGTGGGGAACCAGGAGATCCACCATGAAAGAAGCAGGCTTGTGGACATCCCAGCTACGCCTGATCTGTTACAGCTGGACCCCCAAAATATTGTCTGTCTGTCCAGAGCTCCCACTCCCATTGAGCCAATGGCTGCCCCGTGCTCACTCACCTTCTGCTCCTGGATCTGGGCTTTCACCACCTTGTACTCCGCGGAGGGAGGTTTCTGGTTGGAGATGAGCTCCTCGGTGTCCGCCAGCCAGCTCAGCAACGGCTCCAGCGCGTCCTGAAACTTCCCGCAGTGCAACAGGGCCTCTTGCAGCTGAGCAACTCTTTGGGCCACCTGCACCCCAAACACAACCCCATTGCATGGTCAGGCTGGTGACGCATCGACACCGGAGCCCCAGTTCCCTGTCATGACCCCCTTCTTCTACCAGACCCCAACGGGGCCAAGAGAAACCAGTTACAGCCCCTCCCCACGCTCCCACCTTCTTGTTGAGGGTGTTCCAGCGCGTGTTGATTTCTTCCATGTCATGTTCCAGCCCTTGGACGTCACAGTTTTTCCCGGCACTTTGGATGAGTCCTTGACCAACTCCATTGACCTGCTGTAGTTTTAGCTGGAGAGGATCCACTTGCTCCTTCTGGAACAGCTGGGGATGGGAAGGGTGGGAGAGAAAAGGTATTTATAACCCGTGAGCTGCTCTTACAGCCCCTCCATCATTCAATAGATACAACAGGCTTTCTTCTCTGGAGAAGATGCAGTAGCTACTTGCTACTTGATTTTATTAGAGTTGTGCAAGTTTGTCTAAACTCCTCCCTCGCCCTGACCCAGTAACAGAGATGTCGCAGGCATTCGCTGGTGTGGAGCGCAGCTCGGGATCTATACACATCCACCTCTGCTTTGAAATGGGTAAATCCCCTTTTTCCAAGCACCAGAGCGAGGTGGAGAGAGCAAATCGGGGAAGAAATGAGAGCATCAGCTCTGGTCAGCCATCGGATTGGGAAATAATGCTCCTGGGGAAAAACCCGAAGCAATTCTCACAGTGATGCTATTGAGAACAGAGACCTGACGTCACACGAGTTTTGTTAACCGCGAAATTACAGACACCGAGAAGCTAGCTGTATTTCGACAGACAAAGGCAATAGGCAATTAATGTGCTAGTCGTTTACCGCACCGCGTATTTGGCATGGTCCTGCCTGGGAATCCTGTGGGGAAAAGCTTTTTAAACCAAAAAAGATTTGATAGGGAAGGGGGAGGAGAGCGAATGAAGCTCCCCATTGTAAAGAGAGGCAGCAGGGAAAATCCTGTTTCCGCGAAGGAGATAAGTGCTCTTTATCAGAGCTGTGGATCTGCTGGAACCACCCGCTGACGCTGCCGCCCATGCACCGTCCCTCGCCGGTCCCTCTCCGGCACCGCTGGGGCGGCCGCACAGCCCGGTCCCAAGGGACGAGCCTGCTGCTTCCCCACAGCGAACAGCACAAGCCCCAAAAAAAAAGGGAGCGGCGTCCTTCATCGCTTACTCTGGCCCCTTGGACCACGAGCCCTTCCAGAGCACAGGTCACCCCGCACCCAGCGCTGGACAGGATCAGAGCCCTTGGCCCTGTTGCAACATTTTCTCTTTGGAAAGCGGAAGGGATCGCAGCCAGCCGCCTGCTTTCCCAAGCGTGCCTCCTCCTCACGTGCCCGAAAATATACGGACATTGATGGCATTGAAAAAGTCCCACTCGGATGCAAGATCTCTCCTAGCAGAGCAGCGGCTCGTGGATGGCACAGCTCTCCGGACCCAGCAATCGCTTTGCCTCCGAAGAAACACAAGGCAGGCAAAAAACCCCAAACACGCAAAAAACCCCAAACACACACACAAAAAAGTTCCCAGCCTGAGCAAAAAGGGCTGCCTTGACTTTCTTTGCCCCATTTTCAAAGAAAAAGCTATTCCTTCCCGTCGGAGCTCAGCTGCTCGAGGGCCGGGAGGTATCACTGCAGGACACAAAGCGAAGGGTGTGCTGGCAGACATCGTCCAGAGCTGTTTGCTCAGGGAGAATTATGCCACGGTTATAAGAAATAAATGGTGACATGAAATCACCGATTCCCCGGCTGCTTCTCCTGTTACTGTTTATATATGGAGCTGGCTGCTAGAGCAGCCAAACCCACAAAAGGACCAGGCTGATAAGTCTGGCATGCCGGGCTGGGTCCGAGCCCTCCGCACGCTGCAAAAACAAAGTCCAGGGCTTCAAAGCAGCCGGGCAGGGAGGGAGCCCCGCAGAAAGCCCGGCCGTGAGACCACGGGTACCTGCAACACATGAATCCGTACAGTCCGAGAGCGTGACGCTGCGATCGTTACAAAGATAATCACGCTAATGGCCTGAGGAGTGAGCATGTCAAACACACTTGTTTTTCTTTGCTCATGAAAGGTTCCAGCGATTTAGTTCATTAACCTCACTGTGACTCAGCTTTGAAACAAATATTTAACGTACACCCTTTGCCGGGCAGGGAAAGGCGCAGAGCGAGGTGTCCTGCCCAGGCGAAGCGGCTGGACAGACATCTTGGCGAGCAGAAGGACATCTGCTCCACCACACCTCTTCCTCGCTCCCAGAAATGCTTCCCAAAGCATCCCCTCGCTTTCTGCTTCCCTCATCTCCCGGCCGGCCGCACTCCTTAACCCCACCGCTGCCGAACGCAGAGCCCGGCCCTGTGGTGGGAAGAACCGGCAGCACCCAGGCATCGCCCCGGTGCAGACCCGGAGCTGCCAACGGCTTCAACAACGTTTGAGCAAGGGGAAGATTCACGGGGTTAAAAATCAGAGGCGCTGCACGTAAAATAAGGGTCCCACCAGCGAGGACACGCTGACACCAAAGCAGTGAATTTCAGACAACAGACGTACAACGGCAAGAACCCGACGGCTCTTCTTCCTCGCTAAGGTCCACACCGGGTGCCCCAGCCCGTGCTCACATGGACCCCCCCATGCGAAAGCATCTCTCCAAGCCCTTCCACGTGCATTTCTCAAACGGGTAGCGCAGCCAAAGGATGAGTAATTGCTACCGAATAGGGATTTTCGGCGCTGCCTAACTTCTGATGTCTCCTTAGCGATATTTCTCCTAATCCAGATGGCAGTAAATCAGCGCTCGGCTGTGGGAACTCCACCACCGAGGTCTCTCCAGGCGAAAGCCGCTAGCACAGCACGGCAAAGCAAATCCCCGAACGCCAGAGAGAATTTGAGCCCCTTCCTGCGCGCGTTCAGAGCCGCAGCACCTTATTGCTCGCTTAAAAAGCTACAGGAAGCGATGACCGCACAGGACAGGAATTATTTGCAC
>NW_009196056.1:1584-2423 GCF_000690835.1 Fulmarus glacialis | reverse complement strand
CATTTTCTGCTTCAAAGACAGGAACCACCCTGCCAGGCTCCAGCGAGAAGGTTTTTCTGAAGTCTGTGATTTACGTCTTGAGTGACTATAATGTACTTTAATAAGCCGAAAAAGTTTATGACAATAGTTTAGGTCATCAAGCAGTGAAAGTCTTTTGCCTCCCCTACTTATAAAACCACACAATCCCCACCCCCAAACTTTTTCCCTGCTAAATTCAAGCCGAATTCAGGAGGGAGAAGGCTGTTTCAAAGCCTGAACCCCGCAGATCGTGGCTGTGAGTTACCGAGCGGGCTCCCATCTCCCACCCACCCCTCAAGTGCAAAATAAAGTGATTTCTGCGCCTGAAACCCCGTCTGCGAGCGCCTGAGCAACAAATACCTCGTTATCTGGAACGAATCCATCTGGTAGAGCAGGAGGCCCTTCTGCGATGAGAGCGGTGGCGGAGGGTCCCTCCATGCCCGTGGGCACCTCTCCCTCGCCAGGTGCCAGGGAAGGGGCTGGGTGCCAGGGAAGGGGGACCCCCATGGCTGGGGGGACGGAGGGCATCCCCTGGCACGGCCCCGGGGAGGGTTTGTGTGGTGGGTGCTGCGGTGGAGGGTGCACCCGGCAGCTCTGGGGTGGTGGGTCCCTCCGGAGGGGGTGGGAAGGCGGAGGGGGGACCCTCCATGCCCGGCAGCGTGGAGGCACCATCCCAAGCTGCCACCTCCACTGCGGGCACTCTCGCAATGGGGTCATCCTCCAAAGCCGGTGCTTCGGTGGATAAATGCTCCAAGATGGGCGACATAACCATGTTGGCAAAGTCGTCTGTATCCCCCAAGGCCGATACCGGCCCCCCCCAC
>NW_009196056.1:434-1541 GCF_000690835.1 Fulmarus glacialis | reverse complement strand
CGGAAGCAAATGGTTCGGCCGTTTCGGGTGGCACAGCGGCAACAGGCACATCAGCAAACGGTGCGGGGGCATCCAGAAGCTCTTCCACCACCAAGGGCACGGCAGTGGTGCTGGCATCTGGAGGTGGGTGCTCAGTACGTGGTTCCTCAGCATCCATGGTAGGATCCCCAGTGGCTGGGGGGGTCTCCTGAGCCTGGGGCTCTGGGACAGCCAAATCCACCGGTGCTGATGGGTCGGCTGGAACATAAAGCTCCTCAACATCCCATGGGATAGCATCAGGAGCAGGCTGCCTCACAATGGGCAACATGCCGGGAAGCTTTTCTGGGGTGGCCGGGCTGGCAGCACGTGGGACCCCCTCACCCAGCACCACGGTATAGCACCGCGCCGCCGGCCGGTCCTCCCAGCCGCAGGCAAACAGCAAGTCCAGGTCTCCCGGCTGCAGAACGGCTGCTGGTGCCTCCCCGTGTGTGACAGCCACCTCCACAGGGGTCCCCTGAGCGTGGGCAGCCTCTTCCAGAGCCAGGCCCTGGCCCAGGGGAACTGTTTCCCATGGGAGGTCCTCAACAGGCACTGGGGATGTTGTCAGAGCCTCAGAGCCCGGCTCTGATGCAGAGCCGGCGTGGAAAGGCAGCAGACAACCACGGTGAGCATCCTCACTTTCTGCTGGATGAGTCTGGCCCTCAGCTCCATCACTCTCTGATCCCAAATCTGCGGCTTCATCCTCAGAAACCAGTTCTGGGACATCCCAGTTGGTGAGCTCTGTCCTTCCAGACAGAAGGTGATGGGTCTCGGATGGATCCATTCCCTCGACACTGTCCTCGTTGTGCTGCGGGGGGGACTGTGACTCCTCTGCCACCGTGTCAGGAGCTGGGGGCTGGCAGGGGGACGCTCGGCCGGGACAGGTCTCCTCGGGGAGCTGCAATACTTCACCATCGGGGACCAGAAAGTCTTGGTTATCTTCACCCCACCCCACCGGAGCACTGGGGTAACCAGCTCCCTCCAAGCCAGAAGCTGGACATGCACCCATCTCAGGGGATTGCATCCCACAAGCCACCAGCACTGCCACCACGCAACCGTCCACGAGCTCCGGATACACCAGTGGGTTGG
>NW_009196056.1:0-200 GCF_000690835.1 Fulmarus glacialis | reverse complement strand
CCCCCGCCCCCCCAGCCAGTTTGGCCGAATCTGGTTCCAGCTCCTCCGAGTCCATCGGGGAGACCTGAACCTCCAGGCAGGTGGGAACGGCCCCATCGCCCTCGTCCTCGTTCAGGCACTGCTCTTCCAGCTCCAGGAACATCTGCACTGAGTCCGTGTCGGACAACTCGGGGCCCGCGGGGCTGGCCGAGCGCTCCGAA